>NC_092340.1:80078928-80384375 GCF_046630445.1 Rutidosis leptorrhynchoides | reverse complement strand
TCTCATTCGGTCTTCCATACTTAAAGGTTCCAGATTCTCCATAATTGAATTTGTTGAATCGGAATCACTAGAGGATTCTGATTTAATGGTTCGTTCCTCAACAATCTCTGTTTGAATGATTGGTGGTTCCGGAGGAAAATTTAATGGTTCAGGATCTACGAATCGTTCCTGAATATTCTCCGGATTCTCAATTGTGAGGTCGGGTTCAAAAAATGGATTATCGGAAATTTGAACTGGAGTACTTGGTCGACTGGATGACGATTCTAAAGAAAAATCAACGGCGGTAATATTTGCTAAATGTCTTGATCTAGTTACAGGTCGTGAACGTACAAAAGGTGGTGAACGTCTTGCTCGGTGCATTCACTGAATATCCTATTAGTTTTTAAAAGGAAAGAAAAATTATAATAAGTTATCCAATCAATAGACTTTTCTGATTTTGCCCACGTTTCGAATAGCCAAAAGATGCAGCAGAGGGGCAGGATTCGTTTGGTCTCAATATAATTGAGGACTGTTTGGCTCCAATAACCCGGTCCACGTACAAATCCAACTATTACTACGAACCAGCAAATTTTGATGTCTATCAATTTAACCACTTAAAATAAATTTTCGTAATTTTAAGAAATTTAGATAAGAAGTAGAATAAAAATCTATGTCCTAAAACTAGAATAGCGAGAAATAAGAAAGAAAAAGAGTTCGTCGAAAAAGATCGAAAAAGAAAAATGGTTGAAAAATAAAAGGTGACGGAAAAATAAAAGAAACTTATAAAACTTAAAAACAATTGACTAACCTAACCTTATTACTACAACTAACTTAAAATTATAATCGCAAATTGAGATTACTAATTGGAATGATAATTGATACATAGGAAAAAGTCGTCTAAAAATATTAAAGCTTACAAGAAAAACTATATCCCAAATGGAAATAACTTAAAAAGAAACTAAAACTTAAAAAGGCGTCGCAAAATTCTAAAGTACCTAAATCTTAGTCTAAAGAAAAAGCACTTAAGGAATTCTACGGCAAAGCCTAAAAATCTAGAAGTAAAAATAACTATGGCAAAAAACTAAGTTTAAAACTAAATATGAGCTAAAAATACAAATATTACGCTAAAACGATTAAAAAGGGACAAAATATAAAAATATACAAAAAGTTGTAAAAAGTACAATTTTTATAAAAATATTATTTTTATATTATTTATTTATTAAAACTATTAATTTTATATATAATAAAACTAATTAAAATTTAAAATACAATTTAATTTAAAAAAACTTAAACTAATTATAATAATTAAACTAATTAGGGTTTATTAATAATAATAATAATAATAAAATCCGTAATTAATGTGAAATTAGGGTTCTGTCACGTGTGTCAGAGTGTCTCCGCGAGTCGCGGTATTCCAAGCAGCAAACCCCGCGAGTCGCGGGGTTCCAAAATTCAACTCTGGTACAGTTTAAAACTTGACGCGTTTTTTTTATTTATTTATATTTTCTGTTTATATACAAAATATTTGTATAATAAAAACTTATATTTAAAAACTTAAATAAAAATAGAACTACTTTATAATTTTAAAAATATCTTAAAAATATATTTATATATATTAAATTTTTTTTTATGTTTTAAATGAAAACAAAATACTTAAATAAAACTTATATAAAAATAAAGAAACTTTATAAAACTTAAATATTTAACAAAATCTTAAAAATACTTATATTTTTATTTTTCTTTTTATATTTTCGAATATTTAAAACGTATTTTTATAAAAACGAATTTTAATAAAAGTAAACTAAAAATCTTTTTTTTATATTAGCGTTGCGCTTCCGGCTTTTAAGCGATTCCCCGGCAGCGGCGCCAAAAATAACTTGATGGTTATGCGAGGTGTATATAAAATAGCTTATATTTTAGCAGGAAAATACTATTAAATACGATACAATTTTACACAAGATATTTATTTATTTATAGAATGGATATACTTAAACCTTGCTACAACACTTATAGGCAGTGTACCTAATCGTACAGTAGTGTAGTTTTTAGTAAGTCCGGTTCGTTCCACAGGGAATCTTTTAATCAAAGCTTAACGCTATATTAGTTTACTTTTATAAAAATACAAATATATATATAAGTAATATTATTATTATAAAGGGGGTTTTTTACCGTTTAATGACCGGTTTGTCGATTTTAAAACTTTAGTCGCAGTTAAAACCAAATGTAAAATAATAAATAAATACAAGACTTAATTTAAAGCGTAAAGTAAATAACGATAATGAAATTGCGAATAATAAAAATGCGATAAAATAAACTTGCGATAATTAAAAAGTACGATAATTAAAAGTGCAATTAAATATAAAATAAATGAAATTAAATATGAAATAAAAGAATTATGCTTATTTAAACTTCCGTAATCATGATGTTTGACGTGTTGATTTTAGTTTTATGCCCATGGGTTAATTGTCCTTTGTCATGGATTATTTAATATGTCCGTATGGTTTTTGTCCATAACAGTCCATCAGTCATAAATATAAAGTGCGAGTATCCTCGTCAAATTATCCTTATACCCGAAGTTAAATATTCCAACTAATTGGGGACTTAAACTGTAACAAGATTTTAATACTTTGTTTAATAATTACACCAGGATGTCGACTGAGTGTAACCCAAGGTTTTAATATTTTGTTATCAATTATACCAAGTGTCCTTGTACATAATTTCACCCCTGTTTTAATTATTCTAGTGGCTATTAATCCATTCCCGTGTCCGGTTAAATGAACGATTATTCGTACATATAAATACCCCCCCCCATCGTGTCCGATCGAGTGTATATGGTAATTTATAGGGACGCCCAATTGTAAATCTTTATATTAACATTAATAAGCTATCATTTAGTTAAACAAATATAAAGCCCATTAATAGCCCATAGTCTAATTTCCATAAGTGTCGTTCTTTTGTCCAAACCCCAATTATGGTACAAAGCCCAATTACCCAATTTTAGTAATTAGCCCAACATCATGATTACTTCGGATTAAATAAGCATAATAATAACTTAGCTACGAGACATTAAATTAAAAAGGTTGAACATAACTTACAATGATTAAAAATAGCGTAGCGTTACACGGACAGAATTTCGACTTACACCCTTACAACATTTGCTAACATACCCTTATTATTAGGATTAAAATTAAAATTAAATTTAAAATATAAATTATAAATATAAATATTACGATATAGATAGAGAGATGGATGGATATATATGTTGGATAATTTTTACGATCAGAATGCGCGAGCTTTATAGGCAGTTTCAAAATTAGGGGCTCCGCGACACGCGTAGTTTTTGCACTGCAAACTCCGCAACTCGCGGAGTTTGCTTTTACAGCTCACACAAGTTTGGAGCCTTTTTTGCCGACGGTTTATAATATATTATATAATATATAAATAATTATAAGAATTATTTAAATATTATATTATATTTATGTGCATAGTTGACTTGTAATTTTTAGTCCGTTGCGTCGAGCGTTGAGAGTTGACTCATGTCCCGGTTCCGGATTTTCGAACGTCCTTGCGTACAATTTAATATCTTGTACTTTGCGTTTTGAATCTTGTACTCTTGTAATTTCGAGACGTTTCTTATCAATAATTGGAACCTCTTTGATTGTATTTTGTACTTTTGAGCTTTTTGGTCGTTTGCGTCTTCAATTCGTCGAATCTGTCTTTTGTCTTCACCTTTTATTATTTAAACGAATATCACTTGTAAATAGAACAATTGCAACTAAAAGCTTGTCTTTCTTGAGGAATAATGCTATAAAATATATGTTCGTTTTTAGCATTATCAACAGGTAATGGCGCGGCGCGCCATATACCCGCGCGGCGCGCCAAAGTGGTCTGTCCAACTTTGTCAATTTTCGAATAATGTTTGCTATGCTATGCACCTCCAATTCACATGTAACTTGTTCTAACATGCTCATATATGATTAAAAACCTCAGAAAAATAGTTCGGGACCCGACCCGAACGTGTTGACTTTTTCGTTGACTTTGACCGACCAAAGTTTGACTTTTTGTCAAACTTAACCAAATGATTATGTAACATTCCTAACTTGTTTCTATACTTGTATCTTGCATGAAACTTGACAAATTGATTCACATGCTACATAATCGAGTCGTAACGAGCCATAGGACTAATTGAACATCTTTGACCAATCGTGACTATCGTTATTGATACAACCTATTTGTTTAGGTCAAGACTAGCATTGTTCTTTGCACACGTTACTTGTCGAAGTACTTATTTACTCTTGCGCTCAAGGTGAGATCATAGTCCCACTTTTACTTTTTTTTGAACTTGTATTTGGGATGAGAAAACATAAACGTTTCTTTTTAATTAAGTGAACACAAGTACCGGAAAACAGACATTCTACATACGAGTTTAGAACGAAATCCTCAATTCGATTATCATTAGTTACACTTGCAGGGTGTAAGTGTAGGCGTGAACTTATGTTGTATGGCCATATGGGTTTGACAAACCCTCATCTCGGACGGTTCGCTACCGTCCACAGATGAAATATATTTTCGAGAAACAGTGTTGTTCTAGCATTATTAATGGGGTTCAACGGACGGAATGTTAAGCCTTGATAATTGGGTGCTCGTGAATATTAACTTTTAGAATGTATTACTATTTTATCATTGATGTAAATCTTGTGGTTCGACTTACTTTTACTCACTTACTTACTTAAACCTATGATTTCACCAACGTTTTCGTTGACAGATTTCTATGTTTTTCTCAGGTCCTTGAACATTAGGTGATACATGCTTCCGCTCATTCTTTTGATACTTGCTTTGGATGTCGAGTATACATGCATATGTGGAGCGTCTTTTGACTACTTTAAACTGTGTCGCACGTGTTTCGTTTGTACTTAAACATCATTATGTACTAGTTATGGAAACTACTTTTGTAAACTTTGAAACATCCACACTTATGAAATGAATGCGACATATTTTCTGTCAAACTTTGTCTTAAAGACTTGTGACCATGTAATGGGACCTACGTAGACGGCGCCGTCAAACATGATTTGGTCGGGTCGCTACAAAATTGCCATGCTTAAAAGCGTGTTCGTATATGGCTACCTTCTTCTCTGGTGGTTCATGGGCACGTTGGTTAGAAAGGGGTGGCACCGGGTTGTACTATTTTAATGGCGGGTATTGTTTCACTAACGAATCTATATGCTTCTGCTCTATAATCGATACTACGCTATCTACAAAAGTCTCATTTGCTTTTGTCATTTTCTAAAAGTAATCGAAGAATAACTAACCTTTTATAGCCTGTCGGAATACACGGGATTTGATCGGTGTTGATTTAGCAGAGTATCGGAGAAGCTTTGGGCAGAAAAATAGAAATGAGGGTGAATCACGTCTATTTATAGTGAGGTATTGGTGTAGTGGGGTAAAACGGTTTCATCGTAGGGGTACACGTGTTTAGATCCGACGGTGGACGTTTTTTGCTCGCGCGTGGGTTTTTATTTACAGTACCCGATATTGAGTGAGTGGTCCACATGCGCCTGCTCACTGTCACTTTATGTCTTGTCAGCCGAATGGGATTCTGCGATAGCGACAGGCATTTAATGACCTCGAGCCGCGTGCGGTAAATTTAATGTTGGACTTTTTCTTTTTTCTTTTTTGCTTAATAGTTTGATATCGTATGTATTGCATCACATAACATCAAACTGGGGGGACATAATGATACCACGACCCGCATGCGCATGCTATACGTATGCGGGTAAGCACTAGTATGCGTATGCGTATGCGTATGCGTATGCTATCTCTGCGGTATGCGGTAGCGTATTGAATGCTTTTGTTCCCGGTATGGCGGTTACTTGGCTATCAAGTCTGAATATCTTTTCCATAATTACATCCGAGACTCGGGGGAGTTTGTTATGGAAGAGATTATCATTATCTATGACGGTTCTAGAATTAGGGTTTTCCTATATATACCCTAGTCGTCTTTTTGAGGACACACAAGAAAACCTACAACACGTAACAACAATCATCAATTCTCGACTTCTAAGGCTTACATGTTAGTTCTTCATAAACTGGTACCTACAACCTTATCTGGGGCCTTCTGATCAACGACCGTTATCGAAGGTGGACTTAATCACTTAGCCACCCCGCCGACATCATCATGTCGGCCAGGGTTATTCACGGTAGCCGGACCGGAGAGCTAAGTTCTAAGATCCTTAAACCCCCCTTTAACGTATTGAGCAAGCATATTGACTCTTTGGAAAATATATGCATGATCAAGAAGAGAAAGGAGGAGGTGTGTCCGGTTAGGAGTGATGATGAAAATGTCTCCATAGCTAAGTTGTGTTTGAATCGAAAGGTATCAAGCTTTAAAAAGAAAAACAAGTCCATTGAGAGCTCGTTTTCCCTTAAAGATAACGTCGTTGATTTAGAATGTGGAGAAGCAATTCAAAAAGCTTTCATGGAGTCTAAAGAGGGATGCTCTTCGGGTTGTGTAGCTAATGGTTTTTTTCAAGAGTTTGTGGATCAAGGGATACCGTAGGTGCCCGGCAAACGTATTGGTAGCTCATCTTCCAAAGTAATTTCGTATAATTTCAAATCTCGGGGTGGTAAAGGGGTCCACATTAATACTATAGATGGTTTCAAATCGCCTGGACGAGAGGAATGGTAACAAGCCTTCTTAATTTCGGTTACCTTTTTTCTTTTAATTCTTAGATGATAGTTTGTTTGTTTATTTCTTCTTGTTTTGGTTGTCCTATATGTTTTGTCTTATGGATGATTTTGTTGGATTGTTTGGTTAGGCTCGGTTGGAGTTAGCGTCGTTTTGTGACGCTTACCAGTTTTGAGCCCGCTCGGTTTCCTTTCTTTGTATGTCTCGGTTAGGATCTTCATCTTTCGATGAAGGTCCTCTTATATTTAAGTTTTCGTTATTTTTGCCAAAAAAAAGTAATTTACTCTTCTCTCGAGGGCGAAACCGATAGCGATTAATGATAAGTGTACTTCTGCATTCAACGCTCGTGCGTATCACATGCCTGCACACGTCCCCCGTTAAGTCATATGTTGATTTACAATAGCATGCGGTAAGATGCACAACGTACGTCTTTGCTTGTACATGTTTCAAATCTTATTTTTATTTTGTCAACATCTTTCCTACTTTAATGCCCGTTAATGGTGGAAAATAGTTATGGAGAATCTTGGGCCTATTAAGGATATCTCGGATTAGAGTTTCACTGTAAATACAAACCCTAATCTTCATCATTAGACAATCACATTTTGGATACTCGAATACGGACATATTTAAAGCTATGATTATCACTTACTATTACAGGTTATGAAAATCATTGGCCCAGATTATCATATCGATTAGTGTTATTCACGATATCTGGACTGGAGAATTAAATCTATAAAGTCCTTCAACGTTAATTCATTGCAATCAGACATGTATTCGGTCCTTGTGACAAATACATGTTCGATTAGCAATGGCGATGGCCTGACGGATTCATATTGAGCCTTTGATTCTTCGAAATCTGTAAAGGGTGATGCAAAGAAATAGTGGGCCTTATGCTCTTTGGCCCATTAAATGATATCTGGACTGGAGAATTAAATCTATAAAGTCCTTTAACGTTAATTCATTGCAATCAGACATGTATTCGGTCCTTGTGACAAATACATGTTCGATTAGCGATGGCGATGGCCTGGCGGATTCATATTGAGCCTTTGATTCTTCGAAATCTGTAAAGGGTGATGCAAAGAAATAGTGGGCCTTACGCTCTTTGGCCCATTAACTTAAAGCCCAAACAAATTTAATACTCCGTATAGTCTTCCAATTCCTCCATATAAAACCCGATCTATCTAGGGTTTGCTCGTCTCATCTACCGTTCCTCATTCAACCAGAGCAGCCGCCGTATAAATTAGCATCAGGTAATGTAATCTCGTTCTGTTCCGTTCTATCAAAGCCCTAATTTTCAAAATTTGTTATATTCCTTCAGATACTAATAATTGTATTGAATCATAACAATTGAATCCAGCAATTGAAAGATGGATTCTCAAATCAAACACGCAGTTGTGGTGAAAGTAATGGGAAGAACTGGATCAAGAGGTCAGGTTACGCAGGTGCGAGTTAAGTTTCTCGATGATCAGAACCGGTTTATTATGAGAAACGTCAAAGGACCGGTTCGTGAAGGTGACGTTCTTACTCTGCTCGAATCTGAGAGGGAAGCTAGGAGGTTGCGTTGATTTCATCATTTTATTTACTGTTTTATGAAACCCTAGGGTTGATTTATAAGTTTTTAATGTGTTGCTTATCTTGAGAAGACATGACTGGATGAATATTTGCTTAATGATAAAGTTTCATTTCAAGTATGGCTTTTAACTGTTGTATTTTAATTAAGATGTAAGTGAATAAGTGAATTTGAGTGTTTATTGGGTTAACATTTCTGCTAGTTGCTAGTTGATTTATGAGAGTTTGTTAATGGTGAACCTCTGCTACATAGAACATGCTCATTTTCAGCAAATTTTATTCGACTTAATTACGTTAATTTGAAGTAGGATCATGATAGATAATTTGTTAGACCACTCACATCGGAGCTTCGTCCCCTTCAAGGGCGCTGATGTTAGCAAGCTCCGTTGGAGCTTCCTTGCAATGACAGTCCTTCGAAAAGTCAGTGTTGGGCATATTGAACCACGGAGCTAAAGCCTTTTTTTGTTGTACACAATGCATTATGAGGGGTACATTGTGTTAATTAATTAATTTATGTGGGTCCATTTGATGGTAAAGGAGTATGTCATGGATATTAGTGACTGTGATGCGTTAAGTGAAAGTAAGAAACTGCTGAGGTGGCGCTGATGTGGCAGCAATGTGGTTCCATGACAGGTGTCATGGATAAGAGTGGTCTTACAATGCTGTGGATTTGAATGTTTGGGAGATGCATCTGTATGAAATGTCAAATATTCGCTTGTTAAGAGAAGATTAATGTCTTGCTTGGATTAGCTTATTTTGTTAATCAGGTAATTCTGTTGTAAAAATGCATTTAGTGCTAGTACAATACCACTCCGGTTACATTTCATTTCATCTGAATACAATGTTTACGATCACTCAAGCGTAATTATTCCATCAACTGTGTCGCAATTTACACACTCGAAATATATAACACACGTTCAAAAACTCACATGTAAGCACGCATACGTGGCCTTACAACATATAGATGTAGTACCAGTCATGTAACGTGAGTCATCGCTAACCAAGTAGATCACAGTCGAAGCCAAGTCATTCTTGGGGTCCAACCATCTGTTCAGGGGTGCAGCATCTTTGACAAAATTTTGTGCCCTTTCCTTTCCCACTGAGACTGGCAATTCATCATCAATATGCAGCCCACGAGCAATTGCGTTAACCCTGATCTGATGCTTACTAATGGTGTATCCTATCGTATACACACATAAAAGGCATAATGGTTGCATAAAAGTAGCATCAGGAAGGCTGGAAACAACAGTTTTGTGGAGTTGTCCGTCCAGCGTTCTCCGCTGTACAGGCTGCTCAGTCATGCGTAAGCCCTGAAGGCCGCCTAGCGCGTAAGCCCTGGCCGGAGAACGCCACCTTCAGCATAAATTTCGGATCACGAATAACAGAACGTATCATCATCTGACACGTGTCCCCGAACAATCTGGTGGATCTGACACTATAAATAGACCTCTTGGGTCGTCATTTCACACAGTTCAGATATTCTGACAACTTTGAGAGCTGAGACTTCACTTCTCTTTCTCTCTCTACTTTCTCTCACTATAAGTCATCCGACTAGCACTTTTACGCTCTACGGACGACAGATTGATTAAGCCACCCCACAAGTTTCTACACTTGTGAACCGGGTCTGCAGGGATTATTTTCCAAGGGTAAAAATCAATCGGCAACACTCCGCCCTCCTAAAGCTAGATTACTTCTAGTATCTTGTTGACACACTAAGCCTTACCTCATAAGGAAATAGGTGTTAACAATGGCGCCATCCACTAATGCAAAGAACACACGAAAAGGAAAAGGAACAAAAACAACTGAAGCTCCATTTGTACTTGAAGCAGTCAACAATCCATCAACTGACGACATGATAACTGTTGAAGATGTACCCGTTCCGCCACTAGATGGTACGATTGAAGAAACAGTTGCTGAAACTGCAGAAAGGCTTAAACATTTGGCAACTAATTCGGAGAAAATGCCAGTAATCGAAGAAACGACAACCAAAAGTGCAGAAAGACTTCCAAATTTTTGTTACTAATCCATAGCGACGACCATTGATGCAACCACGGCGATGTCCATCATTTATACCTTTTCGGCGGATGGCGGATGGCAAAGACAAGCAAATAATGAAAAGACAATCTATATCAAAATACAAGTTATCCAGGCTACTCGACAAGCTGGGCAGTCTTATTGATGATTCTGGGGATGATAACGACCTGAGCTATGATAATAATGACTTTGATGATGAAATTGACAAAGATGAGTTCATGTCAGAGAAGCAGGCAGTGTTGCTTTTAAATGACATTCTTAAGCAGACAGCTCCGGCAAAATATAAGCAACGCTTAGCGCAGCCCGCCGTCCGTGCTGTGGCCGTGGACAATTTCTTTGCCCTCATTACTGGAGAGCAAGCCACCAAGCCACCAGCCATGGCAGAATCTACACAGTGTTTCATTGATCGAATTGCTAATTATCCATTGCCTAGAAATCTTGCTATACCAACAATTGGAGTTTATGATGGCACAACGGATCCGGAAGATTTTCTGACTATGTTTGAAGATGTTATGAGGTTGCAGCATTGGGAGGATGAAACCGCGTGCCATAGGTTTCCTATGGTACTGCAGAAAATGGCACGCGAATGGTTTGCTAGTTTTTCACCAAGGAGTATTACTAGTTTTCTTGATTTGAGAGCAAAATTTGTGATGCAATACCAAAATCTCCGGAGCTGTACTCTGACACATCTTGATGCACACGAGATCACAATGCATCATAACGAATCTTTGAGCAATTTTATGAAGCGTTATACACTTGAAGCACAGAAGATCCCTGATTGTCCAGAATCACAGCTTGTATCTGGTTTCATTTTCTGTCTGGACCAGCGGCGGTTTAGTGCACTTGTTCATGCATTACAGTATGACTTGCCAAAAACATTGCATCAGGCGTTGGAGGTTGCACAGAGGCATGTTCGAGCTGGTGAGCGTGGGTTGAACAAGTTTGATACTGGCAGCAGTAGCAAGCCGCACAACGGAGGGCGGTATTTTGACAGAAATCAGAGAAGGAATGATAATTCAAATGGAAGATGGAGAGGAAACAATCACCCTAATGATTTTCACCATAACAGAAGGCCAATAGAAAGGCACCCGTTGATAATGGCGCTTACCAAAACTCCGAAAGAGATCCTCTTCACTGAACCAATTCGGACCACTTTCAATGCTCCAGCCCCTATGGAGGAAAGGGAGGGTCCAAAGAGTGAGTTGTGGTGCGATTTCCATGAGGCTTGGGGCCATGATACGGACAATTGCAAATCTTTGATGAGTGAAATTATAGCGAAAATCAAAGCAGAAGAACTGAATCATTTGTTGCCTGGCAAACAGTACAGTAGGAATGATCCTCGCAGGAAATTCGCGCGGCAAAGGAATGATGGTAACAGAGGACGCCGTGGAGAGAACAGAAGAGAGCAGCATGGTGGAAGAGATAATCGGAACCAACCGCAGTACGGAGACCGGGTCACAGAGCGTGAGCCAACTCCAGAAGTTGTAATCAGGATGGTTTGGATCAACGACAGTCATTATGAAGAAGGTGAATCATCAAACAGCAATTTGGACAGCTGGAGATATGCTCCAATTATCTTTCAGCCAATTCAGAATTGGGCGTTGTCCGTCCAACCAGTGATCATTTCAGCAGAGATAGCAAATAAGTTTGTCAACTGTATCTACACAGATACGGGAAGTGAAGCTGACATCATTTACTGGCATTGCTTGAAGACTTTTCCAAGGCATGTGCAGGGCAGAGCTAGGCAAACGAGGTTGAAAGTTTCTGGATTAACGGGAGCACCGATAAATGCCATGGGGCAGATTCGTTTGGAAGTTGTTATGGGCACATTCCCATTGTTGAGAACAGAAACAATCGATTTCACAATCATAGAAGGCAATTATCGATTTAATGTCCTTTTTGAAAGGGCAGCGTTGGCTAAATTCGGAGCGATAACATCGACAGCTCATGCAGAGATCAGGTTCCCAACTCCTAACGGAGTAGCCGCCATACATTCACAGTATGTGGCACCGGCTAGGGAGAGATCCACATTTGTGAACTTACCAGAAGGCAACGTAAACCGGAGAAAGCATGATCGGTTGTTTGGTGATGATGAGGTTCAGGAATTTTTCATTCCAAAATCAAGTGTGTAGGCCGGATAGCGTTGGGCGCTCGGCGTGTGAAGAAGCAAATCTCAACATGTTATCAAGAACAAAAGTTTATTATCAGAGCAGTTTTTTAGCATTTTTATGAAGACATTGTCTTTTACAATCATTGTATTCATGCCAAAATACACATGTTTGGCATTTGAAGAACATATTTTCGCATTATATGAAGAGCAACGTTTATCAATTTACTGTGAACCATTGTGGTTATTTTACAGTGCATATGTTAGCAATTGCATACATTAAACATTCATGACGTACTAATTAGGCTTGATCCACCTAAATTCGTCATCAATCGTTTATGTACTGCACAGTACCGAACAATAAATTTTATATTTTTCTTAAACAAAGTGATGCCCGTGACAAATGTAAAACATTACATTTATAACCTGCCCACAGAAGGAGTGTATTTTTAAAATACCTCCGATGGCGGAAGCTTTTGTGCCGGCCAGCAAAAGGCACAAGGGATCGGTTAGAAAACGTTTAAAGTTTTACTAGAACGCACCGAGGCATGATGTAACGACCCTGGATTTTCCAACGTTTATTTATTAATAATTATTATTATTAATACTTGTGATAAAACGAATGTATGTTATAACATTTACTTGTTGCCATGATTAACCGTACTTGACTTTAATTGCCCGAAACGTCTTTATGACACACGTAACTTACACGGATAATATTTTCAAGTATTATTTACATTCATGATTAAGTTTTATTAATCATTTTGATTAACTATGGTTATTAGTTAATTACTTGGACTTTAATTGGATTTATTTGCTAATTAATTGAACTTGGGCTTTTATTAGTGTTATGGACTCATGATATTGGGCTTATAAGCCCACCCTACATTTTAAATGGACTAACTAGCCCACTCTTCCATGTAAGTATTACTTAAAGATGTAACTAGTTTGATTAAGGCTTTTAGAATCTAGTTGCAGCTTGTTCCAACACCAACACCCCTTGTAACCATCTTTTTGAGCTTTTACATGCAATAAACTTGTGGTCAAAACCCTCCCCCATCCCTTGAAGCAAACCGTCGGTTTGCAATGCTACAAGGGAGGTTTTATTTCTTTTTTTTTGTATCACTCTTCACTTGCATTCTCATTTCCAAAAACACTTCACACTTTCTCTCATATTCTCTCTAAACTTGTGAGCAACTTGAACTTCTTTTCTCTTCTTCTTTTCTTTGTAAAACCGTGACCTTACACCCTTAATCATCATCATCATTTGTTGTTTGATACTTGCTCTTGTAGTGATTAATTACTTGTTCTTGTTTATGGTTACATACTTGTAATAGTTGTTGTTCCTTACTAGTTTCAAGAATCAAACTTACTAGTTTCATTCTTCTTTTATCTTGTATTACAAGAACACTCAAGAACATAAACTTACTAGTTTATGATTCTACCTTTATTGTTTCAAATATTGTAAGTTCATGGTTGTAAATCATACTTGAAGTTCATGAAGTAAACTTTAAAGTTTACTTTCTAAAGATCAAGACCTAGGCTTGAATCTTTAAAGTATGCAACCCATGAACTTATTAACTTGTTTATTTAGTTTATCACTTCATTCTTGCACTTTAATTTCATGTTTATTAGTTTAAATGGTCAAGTACTACAAGTTAGTTTTGATCTCATAACTTTCTTGAACTTAAAGTTAACTTTAAAAGTTCAAGAACATGTAAGTAAGCTTTCTTTAATTATAACTTTGTACACTTATGTTAGATCTAGACTTTTGAGTCTTGGATCTTCAAGATCAAACTAAGAACTATGTTCTACAACTTAAGATCTTGATTTTATAAGTTTATTTTCAAGTTGTAACTTAATATTAGTTTTAAAGTTCATGTATGTGTTAGATCTAAGACTTTGATGTAACTTTGGTTCATCAAACTTCGTACAACTCTTAAGTGAGTTGTGCTACATGTCTTAGACCTACACTTGTGTCATAATAGTCAAAACTTGGTTAATATTACTTTTACATTCCATGTATGTGTTGAATCTAAGACTTTGATGTAACTTTGGTTCATCAAAACACTTGCAACACTTAAGTGAGTTGTGCTTCATGTCTTAGAATTACACTTGGGTTATGATGGTCAAACCTTGGTGAAAATGATGCAAACACATCAACGAGTTGTACACTTGAAGCTATATGCATCAAGGATGAGAACCATGATGAGCATCGAGCACCAAGAACCACCGGAACCTACTGACCCTACTGTTCTACTATTTCTGTGTCTGACCCGTACGACCTGGGCTACTGTAATTATGATTTTCAGATATCTCTGTTCGAGTAGATAACTTTTCATATAGGACTCGTCTTAATCCGAGTTACGGTTTAGGATTTATGGCCCTCCGATCGTCACTATGTCCATTTAACGTTGTGCTGAAAATTCTGACCTACTCGCACTTAGACCGTCGCCACGGTCAAACGAAGACGAGTTTGCTTCAGGGATTTTTACCACAACTAAAGGACTCATATACGGAGCCATGGCCACTGGTCTCACCTTATTTCAGTAGGTATAGAGGCCGTGGTGACTGACTGAACTCAGCCTTTGTTTTAAACTCTTTGCTTGAACGAAACTTACTTTACACCTTTTGTTTAATGATGGACGATGATGACCCTTAAGACCTTATTTACATACTTTTAAACCTATTCGGACGATTTACTGACTTAGTACTATTTGACTTAGGTTGAGGACTTCCCGGACCTACACACTTGCTTATCTCCCGAGTCATACTTTACCGCTACTTTATCATTGTGAGTTATAGCATTCTCTTTTTTACTTTAACTTATTTTGGGAGCTGAGAATACATGCAGATTTTATGTTTTACATACTAGGCACGAGTACTTAAACTTTATATATGTGTGGGTTATATAACGGCAGCAAAATTCCCTTTAGCTCGGTAACGTTTAATCATTGATTTTTGAACCGGTGAACGCGAATCTTAGATATGGATCCATAGGGTTTGACATCCCCACTCGGGCTAGTAGCGCTAGCATTTAACGAGTGTACTTTACTTCGTAAACATACGCACTTGCCAAGTGTACTTTCAGGGGGTATAAACGTTAAGTTAGTTACCAAGTGCCCACGGTTTAACATATACTTTATCATACTGTTTTGAAACGCTCTTTGTAGCACTGAAATCTCGTGGCCTACCTTACATACTGTTAATCTATAGCTCACCAACCTTTGTGTTGACGTTTTTAAGCATGTTTTTCTCAGGTGCTTAAGGTTGCTTCCGCTGTGTACTAGTCTTGCCGTAGACACCCGCTGCTCTAGTGTTATCACCGCATGAACTACTTTATCTTGCATTCAAACTTAAATACATTTGAAACTATGTTTTATAACGACCTAAGGGTCACATACATTTATTCATGCTTGCTATTCGTAGAAACATACTGTTGGTGTAAAACATTTGATGTCGATTGTGACGTCATCTTTCTATCGTGAATGCAACTTCTTTAATTACAGCATATAGTACTTAACCTTGTAATGATCCTGTTGTTGATGATTCGTACACGATGGTTTTGTACGGGGCATCACACATGATACAAAACTCAGATACTTGTCATGACAAACATTATAAAAAACTTACTTCACATAACGAAGTTCTATATTTTATATATAAATGCAAAAATATTTAGCAATTCTTCCTCATATACTTTATGACGGAAGGCGTATGACGGACAAGTCACTAACTCATAACTAATATTTATGCAATATTTCAAAAAATTCTTCCTCATATACTTTATGACGGAAAGCGTATGGCGGAAAGATTATTTTGTAATCACTCTTCAAAAATACTTCATAATTATTATTCCTCATTAATTTGATGACGAATGCATATAACAAAGTATGAATATCTTACAGCATGATTAAAAACATAATGTTTACAAAGTGAATTTTTTAAGTGTTGCTCATTCAGCTGAACTTAACACTGCAAAACATCCAAAACCGAATTACCTTAAATAATTATCACAGTGCTTCGCTCAGTTTTACAGTGTACAATTGTACATAGCAAATTTATTATATGCTTCAGCGCATCACAGATTTATTCTAAACATGAAACAACAAAATAATTGAAACAAGTATGTAAGGAGATAGGCTCATCGAAGGCAATGCATATTTATGGAATTCAAAGTTGTCAATGTTTATTACAAACGTCTGCTCATGAAGTGGTTACAAGTTTATGAAAATTGAATATTGAGTACATCCTGAGCAGATGACTCTTCTCTGTTACATACTTCATCGTAAACATCTATCTTCAGATTAATCAATCTGTCTCTGGCTTCTTCAACCTTCTTCAGGGTTCCAAGAGGCATCAGATTTGTAATAGTAGCAGGGAGAGACATGTTTGGAGCAAGGCGTCTGGTCAGTTTATCTGTTACATCAGCAATAGCATGGGTGCGTATAGCATCAACGTAATCATTGTAGGGATTTCCCACAAGAGTGGATCCAAGCACCTTCGCTATCACACCTGGTATCCCCTTCTTAAGCTCAGCAAAATTACCCTTGCCTTCCTCCGCCCTCCGGAGAAGCTCAGCAGATTTTTCCCTCTCTGCACTCAGCTGCTTCTCCAGCTCGCTTACTTTCACCTGCTCCTCTTCAAGTATTTTCTTCTCAGCATCCCTTTCCCCTTGCAGAACAACAGCGACATCTTGAGCACTTTTTAGCTCAACTTCTCTAGCCTTTATTATTTTCTGAGCATCACTCAAGGCACGCTCAGCATCAGCAGCTCTCTTACAAGCATTTGCACCTTCAGTTATATCTTTACGGGCTATAGCAAGAGTAGACTCCTGATGCTTCTGCAGTTGCAGCACAGAGTCCAGATGATTGGTTAGCAGTACATGAGCTGCCATAGTTGATTCCCTGAGTTGATCAGAGCGGAGAGCGGTGAATTGGGGTTTCAGCTCAGGGATAACACAACCCTGTACAAGAAAAAATTTTATGAGTAATTTCAGGCAACTCACATCAATAAATTACAAGCATATACATGCCGATGGTCTTATCATTCATACCTGAAGAAGAGTTGCAAATTCTTTATCCTTAGTACCAGGGTTTGCAATGATGGCCTGCAATGCCCTCACATGAGCAGGAAGAGTTGGCTCTTGAACATTGGAGGATGTGATAGCTGGGTTAGAAATATTAGGAGGAGGAGAATGATAAGCAGAGTTGCCTTCCGGCCTATCTTCATGAAATTCAGATTCCTCGAATGGAGTAAAGTTTGGATCAGGAGTTTTCAGGCCCTTCTCTCCTTCACTTTCAAGATTTTCCTCCGGCACCCGTTCACCACCCTCAGTAGCCTTCCCTTGGCTATCATCAGATTCTGCTAAAATCACTAACAAAAACAAATTAGCATTATGAATAAATATAAGAGTTAAAAAAAATGTGTGCGAGCAGAATGGGCATACTTCTTCTGCGTTTCTGCTTTTTGCCCTCCTCTGTACTCTTCGCCCTTTTAGAGCCTATGCTCTTCTTTCTTGTCTTTTGGGTTGGAGGAGGAGTGGGGTTAGTTTCACCCGTGATGTCAACTGAACCTGATGTTTGTTGATCGGCGGTGGTGGTATCATCCGCTGTCCGTTCAGTGTCTGTTTGTTCAGACCCGGACTCACTATCAGAGTAGCTAACAATTACTCCTTCACCCTTTTCAGCAGCAATAGCATCAGCAACAGCTTTAGCCTCAGCTGCAGCTCTCTCTGCCTCTAGCTCTTCAGCAGTTTTGTCACGAGCAGTGACCTCCACGTCATCATCAAGATCAACGGATAAGAGAGCAGAACGAACCTGCATCACGGAGTTGGCTGCAAAAACATAAACAACAATATAAGCAAATGTGACAAACAATAGACATGCATTTATATACAGTAGGATGATCATATCCCATCCTACCCTGGTTTTTCTCACGGAGTACTGGCACAGAATTGCTCGGCCATTCTTGACTCACTTTGCACAGCACAAGAATTCCCTCATACCTTTCGTATGATCTGGGCGGAAGGCGGAGCTCTTTCAAGCTATTTACTATCCGCTGCTCTGCGGGAGAAATCTTAACACCCTTTCCCACACCAGCATCAATAGCACCCCATTCCCGGACAACGGAGTACTCCTCCGGAATAACAGTCTCATCAACAAAGAAAAATGGACTTTTCCAGTCCTTCAAATTTGAAACTCTATTCGTACCAACAAAATGATTATTTTTCTTACTATCAATAGTAAGCCAGCAGTCACTAATTATGAGAATTCTAAACATAGAGATAAAAACTTTAACGCGAGGCTTTATATTAATAGCATTACAGTACATTTCAAAAAGGATAATTTTTTGAAGGCCACGGGGATGCATCTGACTAAGACAGGCCTTATAATATCTAAGAAGGCTAAGAAGAAAGTTAGTAAGGGGAACATGGAGGTTGCCGTGGGTAATTTGTAAAGCGTATAAAGTAATTTTCCCCTCAGGAGGGTTGTCAGCAGTTTGTCTGTTGGTGGGAAGAACAGGGTTGTATTGATTGAGATGGCGGAAGGCAATCTTTAAGCCATCTAAATATTCACTTGTCAATGATGAAGCCATCGTGCTAACTTCTGGAATGTCAGCGGTATTTGACGAAGAAGGCTTTGCATGTTCTTGGCCAGTACTAAGAGTAGAAGCCATGATAATACAGTAAAAGATACCAACAAGAAGAAAATAGCAGTAAGATGGAGTGTACTGACCTTGGAAAATGGTAAACCTTAAAAAGTTGAAGATTGAAGAAGGCGATGAAGATTTGGGGGAGAAATGTGCTTTTTAGATCTTGGCAAAAGTAAAAAAGTGATGGTAAAAGGGTTATGACGGTTTTTATAGGGGTTCATCGGTGCAATTTTTATGGCCATGATTGAGACACGTGTATGGGAGCGTTTAAACGTAGGGTACGAAATAACACTTTTTACAGCTGGAGGCGCGTGGAGGATCTCAGCCGTAAAAAATTAATCATAACAGCGTCAGTAAAATTCGTCTGCATTTAATGCCTAAAATGTTATCCCCGATGCAAGTGGGCAATGAACAGGCTGGTTTGGCATGCGTTATTAAAAGTTTAACAACTTAATCATTTTTCAAATGCTTAAGTCATTAAACCGGGGGACTTAATGGTGTACCCTATCGTATACACACATAAAAGGCATAATGGTTGCATAAAAGTAGCATCAGAAAGGCTGGAAATAACAGTTTTGTGGAGTTGTCCGTCCAGCGTTCTCCGCTGTACAGGCTGCTCCGTCATGCGTAAGCCCTGAAGGCCGCCTAGCGCGTAAGCCCTGGCCGGAGAACGTCACCTTCAGCATAAATTTCGGATCACGAATAACAGAACGTATCATCATCTGACACCTGTCCCCGAACAATCTGGTGGATCTGACACTATAAATAGACCCCTTGGGTCGTCATTTCACACAGTTCAGATATTCTGACAACTTTGAGAGCTGAGACTTCACTTCTCTTTCTCTCTCTACTTTCTCTCACTAGAAGTCATCCGGCTAGCACTTTTACGCTCTACGGACGACAGATTGATTAAGCCACCCCACAAGTTTCTACACTTGTGAACCGGGTCTGCAGGGATTATTTTCCAAGGGTAAAAATCAATCGGCAACACTCCGCCCTCCTAAAGCTAGATTACTTCTAGTATCTTGTTGACACACTAAGCCTTACCTCATAAGGAAATATGTGTTAACACTTACCAATCTCCATGGCTGATGGCTATTCAAAGAAGTCAAAGATGCTTTAAAAATATAAATCAAATGATTCTAGTATATAAATATGAGTAACAAATATGACCTAGGAATACCCATATATGATCATAGCCTAGCAATAACAATTAGCAATTAGCAATTAGCAATCATGATTACAGTTCTTTATAGCTAGTTAACTAATTGCAATACAGGCTCAATCTTTTGCAAACTGATTAATGGGAATCAACGATGCAACTTACTTACCCTGACTAACTGATGAACTCCACCCAAACACGCTCCATACATAGCTGCTCCTGGATATATCCCCCTCCCAGCACCAATTTTATTGAGGTCACTAGTGAAATGACCCGTGGAATCACGAGTTTGGTTAAACGAAACAGTTTAATGATATGTTTTAGGAATTAAGTGAATGTAAATGCTAAAGTCGTTTAGTTTAATGACCCGTAAAATCACGAATTCTGACTAAGAAACTTGTCGTTATTTTTACAAATATATAGAGACATGTACTTTCGTATACATATGTAACGTAATTAATCCCGTAGAGATAATCCATATTTGAATATTAATATTATTATACTGTAATAATTTTATAATAATAATAATAATAATAATAATAATAATAATAATAATAATAATAATAATAATAATAATAATAAAGTTTTGCTTAAAAATTGAGTATTTATATTTTTAATAATAATAATAATAGTTACTAACTAGTAAGGTGGTTATTAGAGGTGGCTATTTATAAATTACAAGTAAATCATCCGTGCTTTCATATTTTAAGGATAGCTTTTAGTACTATATCCAAAAATGTCTTAATAAATAATGAATAATGGAGTATATAATAAATAATACTCCGTACCAGTAATCCGTATATAATTGTCTTTGACTTATTTTTTTTTTTATACTCTTATAGTCGTAACTAGTTGTGGAGCCCTCGCTTCGCGCCGAGAGCTCCGTTTTGAATGCGAGTTAAAAAAAAAAGTCTTGATCTATTTTGTAAAAAAAAAAAAATTCGACTTCTAACATTGAAGGGTTGTTCCTTTTGTGAAAGTTGCTTCTTTTAGCGTTAAAGTTAGTTGATCTATTTTGTAAAAAAGAATATTTTTCGACATCTTTTGGTAGCATTGAAGGGTTGTTCCTTTTAAGAAAGTTGTTTCTTTTATCGTTGGAGACAAAAAAAAAATGTAGCGCAGTAGTGGCCTATGTGGGTCCTACTGTTTGAGCACATTGTACAAGTCGGTAAAGCGTGGTTGGTGTTATTATTCAGTATTTTTGGTGTTAGTGATGGGATAAATAATAAGTTATAATATAGGTATAAAGTGGGGGTTCGATTTGTATTTTAATGGAAGTTAGGGGATTAGGTTTGTGAAAAGTGAAAAATTGAATAGTACTATTCATAACAAATAAGACAAATTTTGTCTATTAGTTATATTGGGAATAACAAATGTCTTTTGAAATAATTAAATTATAATTAATTGTAAAGATTAAATTTTAATTGTAAATTAAATTGATTTATGATGTCATTCAAGTGGATTAGATTTTTTTCTATTTTTTTTATTTTTTTTTAATGAAGAAAAATGAATACTTATGATGTCATCATTATAGCATTTTAATATTAACTATAGACTATAGATAGATAAATACGATTGATCCTCCTGTTTTCTTATCCCTCATTCTCTTCGCAACAGCTTTCATCAAATACCAAGCAACCATAAAGTTTATTCTTACTGTTTTTTTAAATTCAACTTCGGACATTTGTAATGGATCTTGCATCTTTCCTGTTATCATCTGTTGGAAGCTTCGACGAGCCCAACACACCACTATAGAGGATCTAGACTATACTAGACTCACTACACCAACACTTTGACGTTGGTTAGCCTTTTATTTTATAAATCCTTAGTGCACAATGTACTTAGGCGACAGTGTCGACCATATATCTTTAGGCGGTATAACCGACCATATATTACTTAGGCGGCAGAGCCGACCATATAATAAGAACAACAAAAGTGCACTAAGAACTTAAACACAAACTAAGGCTTGATCGGGAAACTTAACAAAAACACTTATATTAAATTACAATTACAATATTACTTACAAGCTTTCTCTTCTCTACTTTCGCTAACTCACACTCTTCTTCTCTTCTTCACAACTCACTTCTTATTTCACTCTCACAACTTCCTTCACACCATAAATGAAATCTCCTCCCATATTTATACTAGTCCATAGAACATTCTAGAACCTAGATATTTCCATGGATATATAAATATCTAGATATTTTTACAACCTACAAATATCTAGATTTTTCTTTTACATTTCAATTTCTAGATTTTTCTCTCATATTCTAATATCTAGATATTTTCTTATACATATTAATATCTAGATATTTTACCCATATATATTTACTAATTCCATATTATTCTAAATTTGCATTGTATTTTAACACTCCCCCTCAATGCAAATTTTCTTCCAACGATGTCTTGCAGACCATTCCAAGTGCTTCTCTGAATTTTGTAAACTTCGGTTTACTTAGGCTCTTGGTGAATATATCTGCTACCTGTTCATCTGTCTTTGTTGGCACCATCTTGATCTCCCCTTCAAGGACCTTCTCGCGAACATAGTGATAGTGGTCTTCTATATGTTTTGTTCTTGCGTGAAAGACTGAATTCTCTGCTAGACGTATAGCTGATAGGTTATCGCAGAAAAGCTCTACTTGATAGTCTGTTGATTGATGAAGATCTTCCATTAGTTGTTTCAACCATGTAATTTCTTGTGTTGCTGATGATGCCGATCGATATTCTGCTTCAGTGCTTGACAAGGATACTGTTGGTTGTCTCTTGCTGCACCATGATATTACTCCTGATCCAAGACTAAACATGTATCCAGTTGTTGACCGTCGTGTATCATAGTCTCCAGCGTAATCGGCATCACAATATCCAGTCACGTGACATTCTTTTGTTTTCTTGTATAAAATACCAAAGTTAATAGTGCCTTTAACATACCTTAAGATGCGTCGTACAACATCAAGGTGAGGCTTCTTCGGATTGCTCATGTATCGACTAACCACTCCAACTGCATAAGATATGTCTGGCCGGCTTAGTGTGAGATAAATAAGACTTTCGACCATCTTTCGATACATGGTAACATCTTGAAGACTTTTTCCTTCATCTGCTCGTAGTTTTGTATTCGGATCCATCGGAGTTGAGATAGGTTTGCAATTAAGCATTCCGTACTTTTGTAAAAGATCTCGCGCATATTTCTGTTGTCCCAGAAATAACCCTTCTCTTTTCTGCTCTATTTCGAGTCCAATAAAATGTTTGAGTTCTCCAAGCTCATTCATATGAAATCTGATAGACAGATTCTCTCTTGTTCTTTGGATCTCCTCATAGTGATCTCCCGTGATGATTAAGTCATCCACATATACTAGCACTATGGCTAGTTTTCCTTGATCTTGTTTCATAAATAAACTAGAATCTGAAGGAGCAACTGTGAAACCACTTTGTACTAAGAACTCGCCAATCTTCCCGTACCAAGCTCTTGGAGCCTGCTTTAAGCTGTATAGTGCTTTCTTTAATTTGCAGACATGGTCAGGATGGAGCTTGTTCTCAAAGCCTCTTGGTTGCTCCATATAAATTTCTTTGTCAAGTTCTCCATGTAAGAAAGCGTTCTTGACATCCATCTGCCACAGCTTCCAAGATTTGCTAGCGGCTAAAGCTAGTAGAGCTCGAATTGTTGTGATCAACGCCACTGGACTAAACGTTTCTTCATAATCCAGCCCATATTGTTGAGAAAAACCTCTAGCAACAAGTCGAGCTTTATACCTTTCAATGGAGCCATCTGATCGAGTCTTCACCTTGTAAACCCATTTACAAGATATTGGTTTTACATCTTTTGGCTTTGGAACTAAACTCCATGTCTGGTTTTCTTTTAATGCATTAATTTCTTCTTCCATTGCTTTCCGCCATTCTTGACTTTGTGTTGCTTCTTCATAATTGGAAGGCTCAATAGGTATTGATTCATCCACATGAGCAGCATTGGCATACCTCAGATTAGGTTGCCTCGGCCTTGTTGATCTCCGTAATTCTTGCACATGCTCCTCGGCATCCATTTGGCTTGGACGAACCTCTTCGGATGTAGATTGATGTACCCCAGTTTTCCATGGACTCGTTTCCTTAGAGTACGATCCATCTCCTTCTTTAATTGGATCCGATATGTGCTCTTTATGTTCTTCTTTCTCTTCTGGAACTTCTTCTAATCCATGAGATTCTGGAAGCTCTATCTTTTGAGGTGACCACCATGAAGAAGCTTCATCAAATACCACATTTCTTGAAGTATGACACTTCCCAGTATTTGGATCACAACATCTCCATCCTTTTCTTGATTCATCATAACCGACAAAAATGCACCGAATTGCCTTCTTATCAAATTTGCTTCGTAGATGATCTGGTACGAAGACGTAGCATACACATCCAAAAACCTTGAGATGGTTGACGGTTGGCTTGATCTTCCATAATCTTTCATATGGTGAAATATATCCCAGCTTTGTTTGTGGGAGTCTGTTAATCACGTATGAAGCCGTCCTCATACATTCGGCCCAAAATTTTCCTGGTACATTCTTACCATGAAGCATACTTCGACAGGTTTCAGCAAGATGACGATTCTTACGTTCTGCCACTCCATTCTGTTGTGGAGTATTAGGGCAAGTTAATTGCCTTCTGATCTTGTGCTTCTTAAGATAGATATTGAACTCGGTTGATAAATATTCTCCTCCATTATCTGTGCGTAAGCATCGAATCTTAGTATTGAGCTCACTTTCTACCTTGTTCTTGAACTCTTTAAACTTCAGAAAAGTCTCCGACTTCTCCTTCATGAAGTAAACCCACACATATCTTAAGAAGTCATCAATGAATGTCACCATATATTTCACACCTCCAAGTGATGTTTGTTTCACTGGGCCGAAGACATCTGAGTGTATGAGCTCTAGTGGTGTCTTGGACTGATGCGATGACTCATTGAATGGCAATTGGTGAGCTTTGCCAAATTGACATCCAGCACATATTGTATCTGTTCGGATATCAATTCGAGGAAGCCCATTTACTATGCGTTTCACCATCATCTCCTTTAACTTATTGTATCCCACATGCCCAAGACGTTCATGCCACAGATCAGCCGTCTCATTCTTTCGAGTCTTATCCACATAAGCTGTTTCAGCAGATAATACATAGACCGATTCTATTCTTCTTCCATGCATAACTGGATTACCAACCACCTTTACTCTCTTGAATACGGACACATCTTCTGGTCCAAAGAGCACATAATTCCCTTCTGCTGTCAATTGTGGTACTGATAGTAAATTCTTCTTTAGGCCAGGGACAAGATACACCTTCTCGAGTTGGAGCTTTTGAGAGTCGCCTTCATTTGGAATTATTGTCTTTCCAATGTGAGAAATAGACAACCTTGAATTGTTGGCTGTCAACACGACTCTCTTTCCTTTGTAATCCTCCATTTCTTGCAGCTTTGTCCCATTGTTGGTCATATGATTTGAGCACCCAGAATCGATGATCCAATCATCTTCGTAGTTTATTTTTGACTTTAAAGTTGTTGTAAGAGCTTGATCATCTATGTCAGCTTCAACAGAGAGTCCAGCTTCTGCATCCCATGTTTCCTCATTAATGGATGCTTCGAATGTGACCTCTTTCTTCTCATCTCTTGCGGCGGCCACATTTCCTTCGAAAGTTCGCCTTCTTGGGAATCTACAATCTCGAGCAAAATGACCCTTCTTGCCACAATTGAAGCATTCACCATTCTTTCTCTTATCATTTTCCCCGTATTGTTGACGATGATCTCTTCTTCCTTGTTGAGCTCCCCCTGAAGCGTTGCCTTTTGATTTTGGGTGACCCTTCCACCCATATGTCTTACTTTCTTTCATCGCCTCTTGTCTTCGAGATGTTGCTTTCTTCTTATTGGTGAAGAGTGCATCTTCTCCGTCTTTTATGGTTACTTCATTCATCTGCTTGGCTAATGCCTCTTGATTAGCCAATAGATTCTCCAGCTCTATTAATGATGGATGAGTAGGCCATCCTCTCACAGCGGCTATAAATCCATTATACTCGGATCTTAAGCCGTGGATGATAATTCTCTTCATCCTTGCATCACTCACTTTCTCTTCAGGAGCAAGCTGAGATATCTCACGACAAATAGATTTCACCTTGGTGAAATACTGAGAAATGGATAGACTTCCTTGTGAGATACCTGCGAGCTCATTTTCCAAGAGCTGGAGTCGTGCTTCATTCTTCTTTGAAAATAATTTTTCAAAAGTTTCCCAAGCTGCCTTTGGTGTTTTCTCGTCACGGATGTGCTCCAATAGATCCTCCTCGATTGTAGTCTTCAATATAAATAAAGCCTTCCGGGCCTTGATGTTCCATTTTCTCAAGGCTTCGGCATTTTCTTTCGGTGGAGGCGTTGTGTCACTGCCAGCAACTATTTCCCATAAATCCTGTCCTTGTAGGTAGGATTCTATACAAGTCCGCCAATAACCATAGTTGTGGTTATTGAGACTCTTGATTCCACTGCTCGTACTTGCAAGATCTGCCATCATGACGTCCAACGTCCAATAAGCTTGGTCCCTGACCGATGAGCTTTCACAGTTCCTAACTGTGCTCCGACAGAATCTTCCTTAGAGCCTTGGTGAAAACAAGCCGATGTAAACGTCCAACGTTTACCGATTTCCTCCACTAGAAATGGTCCCGAACGACCCGCTCTGATACTAATTGTTGGAAGCTTCGACGAGCCCAACACACCACTATAGAGGATCTAGACTATACTAGACTCACTACACCAACACTTTGACGTTGGTTAGCCTTTAATTTTATAAATCCTTAGTGCACAATGTACTTAGGCGACAGTGTCGACCATATATCTTTAGGCGGTATAACCGACCATATATTACTTAGGCGGCAGAGCCGACCATATAATAAGAACAACAAAAGTGCACTAAGAACTTAAACACAAACTAAGGCTTGATCGGGAAACTTAACAAAAACACTTATATTAAATTACAATTACAATATTACTTACAAGCTTTCTCTTCTCTACTTTCGCTAACTCACACTCTTCTTCTCTTCTTCACAACTCACTTCTTATTTCACTCTCACAACTTCCTTCACACCATAAATGAAATCTCCTCCCATATTTATACTACTCCATAGAACATTCTAGAACCTAGATATTTCCATGGATATATAAATATCTAGATATTTCTACAACCTACAAATATCTAGATTTTTCTTTTACATTTCAATTTCTAGATTTTTCTCTCATATTCTAATATCTAGATATTTTCTTATACATATTAATATCTAGATATTTTACCCATATATATTTACTAATTCCATATTATTCTAAATTTGCTATTTTAACATCATCAAACTAGCTATCATTGCCTAATAGTTTTTGTTAAGTGATTCATTTTGTGTAATGTAAATTCAAAGAATCTGAAGGGTTTTTAATAAGTAACTCGTATGTTTCAAAAATCTAATCTTTGAAGACCATAATATTCAGACTAGCAAGAGCACGGTATTAGTGTATTCTGTAAGCTATTCAGTTATCCCCGATAAAAATGTACACCTAGAATCGTATATGATGCGAGTAGAATTATAAAGGTTGATTTATTTGGTCCAACTAACTAACAATTTGCCGTCGCTGTTGACTCTGTGTTGAAACTGACAATTCAAAGTTAGTTATACTTATTCAAAATGATCGAACACTATTTAACTAATACAACTTTAGTACTTTAACTTTTAGCTTAAACAGTATCCAAGTTTGAATTTGTGTTTTAACTAACAATGTTTTCATCCTTGATCTATGTTAGTATGTTTGAGATTTTCATTTGGTTTGATATGCGTTTATTTTGTTGTTTGTTCGTGTGTAGTCGGTCTTAGTTTTGGCTCAAGAAAGACCAAATAATATTTAATAAGTTAGTAGGTTTATTTACCAAAGGGGGATGATTCTCACACACACTTTTTTGATCCTCACACACCTATTTTAACCTTTTACTTTTCTAATAATACTCAATTGATGTGTGAGGATCAAAAAGTGTGTGTGAGAATCATCTCCCTTTACGAAAACCTAAGTGCATCTAGACAAAAGTCAAAAGCTATAACATGATTGTGACTTAGACATAAGAGCGGTGGGAGTGGAGGTCAGTCGCCTCCCCGTCTCACCCCTGCGTCTCCAATTTCCCACTCCCCACATCCGTCGCACACCTTCGTTTCACTTCGGTCAGTCCCCCAGGCGACGGATGTTACCCACTTTTTTTTTATTTTTGCTTTTTTTTTTCTTTCCAAAAGGATAATTTATTAAATATAATAAAATATTATTTTAACACACTAACTAACGCACTAACTGACATAGGTCACCAATCCCCACTTTTTCTGACTCATCAAGTCGCGCCTGACATTTCAAGTGACATCAGTCACCACTCCCAGTGCTCTAAGTGCATATGGATAACTGATATTGAAAATTTAGTTTTAGCCTTACGTGTTTGATGCATATTTTTCTTAAGTTTTTCACAAAGTTTATGAATATTTATATATTATGTTATACACGTAGTTTGATGTAAATGCGTGAAACTCGTCATTCGCAGAAATTTATGCGAATGGTGTGTTCATTCTTACGAATGAAAGTCTCGTTCGTGCGACTGAAGGCCATGTCAGTTAGAATGACTCTTTGTACGGATGAGTGAGCTCATTCAAACGAACCAAGGCTCATCTGTACGAACGGGCCTGCAGGCTTATAAATACGAGTTCATGCTGTCATTTAGGGTTAAGAGTAATACCCTAACCTAGTGGGCCGTTTTTGGCGCCCCGGAGGTTGGGGAGATCATGCTCGATCTTCATGTGACCAACCAATATTTCTCTGTTTAGACGATTTCTAAATTCGACATTTATCAATATACTACTTCGTTTATCTTTGATTCATTATTACTCTTCCATCCTTGATCTTATGCCGATTTGTAATTATGACACTTACCAATAATTTACTTCGTTTATCTTTGCTTCATTGTTACTATTCTTTCCTTGATCTTATGCTTGATGTGTAATTTCGACATTTATTAACATTTTTTTTGAACGACAAGCTTTGCATCAGTGTATCATTTATTTCAACGAAACAAAAAATTTACACACACGCGCGTTCGGGAGGAAACTCGAATCGCATTAGATGAACCCGATCCTTTAACCATCCCGAGGGGCAGGCGGACCGGGTTTGAATTCTGAATGGATCCGGGAGAGAAACTCCCCTGGGATTAATCTGGATATCCATATTTCAGGTAGATTAATTAATAGGATGAGCAGAACGAGGCTCGAACTCATGATCTAACCCCTAGCCCAACACACAAGATGAAGGGGATGTCGTTGAAGCAATGTTTCGTTGGCGACATTTATTAATATAGTATGTGGTTTATCTTTGATTCATTGTTACTCTTCTGTCTTTGATCTTATGCTCGATGTGTAATATAATTCGCGTAATGGAACAACAAATTTGTATAAGAGTCGATACAATCGAGCTCTTGCTTATTGGATCCATTTATGATCAAAGACGTTACATTGAGTTTGTGTTCTTCATATTTTTAGTTCAAATATTCAATTTTAATGTTTGTTTGTGAGGATTGAAGTTATGGATATGTTTATGGGCGACCTTATAGTGTTTTGGTGTGAGGTAAGAATTCAGTCAATTATAAGGCAATTCAGTTCAGGTTTTGTGTCTAAACTGAATATATCCATTTACCCGCTTTTTGTGGATATTGGTGGAGTTGGGAGGCTGAAGGTGGAATGGGGTGGGTAGCCGGAAAGAAAAATTGTCGTTACCAGTGTATTTGAAAAGAATGATACATGTCGTACAGCGATGTGTTCTTCATATGGCTAATGAGTTAAGGGTGTGTTTGTTTGCTTCTGAATAGATTCACTCGGAGCTTAACACTGAATCGGTCAGTGTTAAGTGTGTTTGTTTCGTGCCTCTGAATGAGGTACGCTGAATGAGAAAAATAAACCTCTAAACCGTTCACCTTCAAAAATCACTCTGAACCATCCAGGACCTCTATATTCATCTAATACCCCTTTTATTTATCATTTGCATCTGCTCCTCACATATCCGCTTCCTTCTTCGATATCCATCAAGATTCTTTCACCAGGTAATTTAGACTTCATCATCAATGATCTCGAACTATATAACCTTAATTTCTATTTTCTCTTATACACACACGAACATACTTGTATATACACATAATTTTTGTTATTTTTCCACCAACTTAATCATATTTATAATCAATGTACAACACTCGAGGTTTAATTACATGTTTTATGATTTCCTATAATAATTTTTTTTAGGTTTTACCCTCAGTTTTTAAGTGCTTTTTTGTTATTGTTGCTAAAGTTGTTACTTTAATACTATCTAGGGCTTAAATTCTATTTTGTTTTTTGTTTGTTTCAGATACCTTTTGCAAGGTAGTAATGTTAAATTGCTAGTTGCATTGTGTTTTATAACTTGTAGTTTTGTTTTGAATTTGAAGTGCTCGATGTGTGCTTAGTTGCAAGTAAAATGTTACTTTATATCTTTAGGTTTGAATCAAGTTGTATTTCGATGAAAGTGCTAATTTTGATTTTAGGTGACTTTGGTTGGTATTGATGTCTGCAAGTTCTGAAAGTTGAATTATAAATGTTAGAAGTAAGTTTGGGTTGTTGATTTGAGTATTTCTGGATTGTATATGGATTAGAATATACTTGGATGGTATTCGCTAATGATCCAACGTCATAATCTTTTAGAGCACTGGGTGCTTGGGGTCGATTTCACCGTCGAGTAAGGACACCGGAAGAAAATGGATACCGGCTTAGTGTTGATTTCGGGGTCGTTGGCCACCGTCTCCCCTCTGACGGTGGTTTCAACTATTTATTTTCTTTTTTAATTATTCTATTTTCCTATTGGTCCACAACTAAAATCGACTTTGAAATAGACACTGGAATTGATACTGAACGACACCCCACTTTAATCAATTTCAAAGTCCATTTTCGACACTGAAATGGACTTTGGCAAAGGGACACGGACACCTCGTACTCTAACAGGTTGTAATGGATTTGGAGGATGAAATTGTACTTATATGTTCATTATATGTTGATATGTTGATATTGGATGATAAGTACAAGTGAAGAACAAGAGGAAAATGAGAAACAAAGGAGTTGATTGGGGTTCTTAAACCAATGAAGTTCTATAAACTTTTAATTATTTTGATGTTTTTTGAAATTTTATTGTGTATTGTTGATTGATATTATTGTAATGTACTTATACGCACTATTATATTTTATACCAAATTTATGTATTTTTATAGTATATTCAAACAATTCAGTTAAGAATAGGTCGAACTAATTTTATTATTCAGCATCAAACATAGCCTTAGTTAACTATTTAAAATCTAAATTATATAATATCTAGTTGTTTACAAGGAAACATCATGTAGCTTAAGACCATAGATAACGCAGGCGTTTGTGGCCTCAATCCGCCCACAAACGCCCCACAAACGCCCGGAATGGGGCGTTTGTGGGCGTTTGTGCTGGGGCGTTTGTCAAGGAAGCACGGGCATAAAAATGTGCGTTTTTTTTTTAATTCTTTTCTACCTTTTTCACCACTTTTTAACCCAACCTCCAATCATATTTTGACACATCACCCACAAACGCCCTTACAAAAACCCCCCATTACAACTCCCCCAAAATGTCATGGCCCAGTCACAGTTTTTCCTCAAAAAGTACAACTCTACCACTCCACGTCACAGTCACCATTATCTATGGTCTAAAGTTCCATAACTTCTACATCATTTCATTAGATTCTACCACTTTCCACCATCTTCCCTTCGAAATATCTAGACTTATGTAAAATCCAATGATTCTGCAACACTTTCGTTGTATGTTTTTTACTTTTTGAGAGGATATATAAATGGGTGTGACACAAAATAAACACTTCACACTATGTTCCCTATTTCCTCTTACTCATTTCTCACCACCATCTTGTTCGTCGAATGCCATATTCATGAAATCCCCAATATTAAAATTGTTCTTAGTTTATATCTTGTTTTTATCATTATTAATTTTTATGTTAATATTATCGTATATTCCAGTCTTTTGACTTCGGAATTACTCATATTTGAGCTTTCTAGCTTTTCTTAAAACAATACATTAATAGATTTGGGGCTAGTTAAAATGATTACCATTTTATTTGTTTTTTCCCTTACAAACTTCACTTTTTTATCACCTTGAATGTTTATATTCATATGAATAATATAAATAAAATTAATCATCTAGTCATATATCCGAAATTAATAAAATAAACCCTAAACGTTAACATTCTTGAACAAACTAATAACACAACAAAATCTTATACCATTTTTTTTTTTTTTTTTTTTTTTTTTTTTTTTTTTTTTTTTTTGATAAAAATTAAGTGACAGTAATGAAGTAGAACCCATAATAGCCAGGCGAAATCAAATACAAAAAATTTGAGATCGAGTATTACAATCTTGTTTAAAATCCTAAATTTGGTTACTTTTTACAAATGTTTTTGAAATAGAATTACCAATTTCAAGCCCTAAAATTTACAAATTCGTAACAATACTATACACTACCTGATAGATCTATGACGGAGACGATGATGATGCTTTTGAAGGAGTAGGTTACCATGGAGAAATCAACGCCGCTTGCGACAAAAACGCTGACGGTGACGAAAGTGGAAGTGGTAACGGAGGTGGTGATGGAGTCGATTGCAGTTTTACTAGGTCTTGGTGCCATTCGTAAGAAAGGGCAGCCAACTTATTGATCAAAGATTCGGCTTCGAAAGTTTTACTCATGATATTACCCCCCGCATACGTATGAATTTCTCTCCTAGTAGCTATGTCACAGCCCTTATAAAATGTAGTTACTTTTTGAAATGTATTTAACCCATGTTGTGGACATCCCCTAAGCAGTTGACCAAATCTAACCCACGCAGAGTAAAGTGTTTTATTGGACTTTTGACGGAAGTTAGCAATTTCAGTTTGAATGGTGACAGTTAGGCGGGAAAGAAACGAGTTAAAAACTTTTCAACTATAGTATCCGAACTAGTGATATCTCCTCCGGTTAACGAATTTAACCACTTCTTAGCTTCATCTTTTAACGACCATGGAAACAAACGAAGATGGATGATATTATTTTCAACATTAGAGATGTTAAACAAAGTGAATATATCTTTGAAGTTTCGGTTATGTGCATTAGCATCCTCCTTTTTAGTTCCCCTAAATTGGTTATCCTTAATCAAGTGAAAAATCGGACCCTTAATATTAAAATTTTCCGTTATTGACGGTTGAATAATAGCATGACCTAACCCTTGACGACCCGCTTTCATTAACGCTTTCATAGAATTTTCGGTAGTCATTTCAGTGTTTGGATCAAAAAGAGATCCCAAAACATTAGAATCAGGACTAAGAGGGGGACTAAACTTAGTTTGAGACGTATTTCCTTCATCAAAATTTAATTTAACAATGGGTATTTCTTTAGTACATTTAAATAATTTGTTAGGATCGAGTAACATTTCCTCTAAGACGGGATTCTTGGATCGGGTATTCATTTGATCTAAAATCATAAAAAGAAATATTTTAGGAGAAAATTTTTGAGACTTTATTGTATGCAGACGATTAAATTTTAATTTAAATGCAATTCCTTTATTTCTTAGTAACTCTAGATTTTTGAGAATATTTTGAACATATTTTAATATTTGAATTGAATTTAAAATGATAAATATAATGATAAATATGAATAACATAACTATAAATATTATGTACTACTAACTTTTATCGCATAACAACAAATAATCAAACATAAATCGGACTATTGAATCTTTATACTTAAGTGACTGTCAACGTCCAGGTTCAAGCATGAGCATTTAAATCGAACCCCAACAACCATCCCCTAAAGGAAAACCGTCATCACTTGCACGGAACATCAATAACCAAAATATATTCAATTTTCGTTTTTATTGCACTCCCCGGCAGCGGCGCCAAAAAGTTGATATGCAAAAGTGTGCAGTGCTTAATTTGCCTTTTCAAACTTTTAAATTTATATAAACCTTATTTAATACACTTTTAACACGCTAACGAGCAACAAGACCCGATCATATGTAGTACTTTAGGTTATCGTCTCAAGAGAGCGTAGATGCGGTTTTAAGTTGATTTATTATGTATTCTAGCTCTTATTAAAGAAATAGAGATAAATTTTTATGTTTTCGGTTGTTTAGATTTAGAATTTTATCTCTTAAAAAAGAGATAATCATAGAATGAATTGAATAATAGAAAATTAAGAAAGAAATAACGATTAAGATCAATTAAACAATTATAAAATAAAAGCAGTTACATGAACAATTAACTTATACTGGAATCATATTAGATAAGTTTCATAACTTATATTAACACAAAGCAAGATAATAATCATATATCAATTATTATCCCTAATAGGCTAAGCTAAGTGTCTAAAGCATATATGAGTTAAGTGATGTTCAAAACTAATATCTTAATTCTTAGTATTCAATTTAATCACATGACACATATCAATTTAATCTTATGATGAGGATTAATTAACATGCAAATAGACTAACAAATAAATATACTATTAAACTCAATTAGATCAACTCAAGTTACTAGCTGAATGCCAATCTTTACCATGTTCTCATGCAATCATTATTTAAACACATACAAACAAAGAATCTTTGATTAAGCCTAAAAATATTGAATTCTATTATATAAGCGTGTTTCATATTCAACAAATTCATTACTACCAATGTTGTTTAACCTAGTTGCATGCAATCCAATTACCAAGTTTGATTGACTAGATCTAAACAAGTAAATTGGATCGAATAATAGATCGTTGGATTAAGTGTTAATCAATCATAGAATCATGTTATTTAATCATTAAGCATGGCAAACAAGTGTATTAAAACATAGCATATCCAAAATAGTTTAAATAATCATCACGGAAACCTAATTATACATATATGGAAAAAACTAGAAACTGCACAGACTGAAGCATGAAGCCGGAGGCTTTGCTCAGCCAAGCCGGCGGCTTGGATTGAAGAAGCCGACGGCTTCATTTGATTCCCAGATAACGATTAGTTTCGTCCACGTAACCACTATGAACGTTTAGTTCATATTTCATAATGGTAGACGAACAGTAATTAAAAATTGATAATAAAATAAGATAGACATGTACCTTAAATGTAATATGAAGATAAAACTTGAATTAAATTGATACTTGAAAGAAAATTCTTGAATTAAAACTTGAAAACTTGAATAAAACCCTAAAAACTAAGGATTTTCGAACTGGCTAAAACCCCTAAAAAACTCTGGAATATTGAAAACTGTAACAAATGGCCTCTAGTAATAATATGCAGAAACGGTGGCCAAGCTGGCGGCTTCCCTGGGTCGGTTACTCCTTCTCCAAGTTAAACGTAATCCTCGAGCCCGAAAACGCGTATCTGTGCTGGCTAAGCCGGCGGCTTCAATGACAAGCCGACAGCTTCAATAATACATGATCTTTTCTGATTTTGTTGCCTTAATTAGCTATTCTTGGGCTTTAAGTACACGAAACTGTATCTAGCCGGCGGCTTAGGTGTCAAGCCGGCGGCTTCATTGATGTTTCTCGAATTTATGTGTTTTTCTGCAATGTTCTAGAATTTATCCCTATGTCGGCGGCTTCACTCCTAGCCGGCGGCTTCCTTGAAATTCTGCAACTTTTATCTGTTTTTATCCTGTTTAATTAATATTTTAAACGAAAACATTAAAAATATCTTTTTCCATTTTTACCCATTTTTGTGTATTTTAAGTATTCAATTTGCACGCGTAACAATGGTAGCTAGTCATTATTACGCGAGCACATCGCATTAACTTACTAGTACAACGTCTATCTCGCTCGATGATTGCAAATATAACACACAACAAGTAGCGCAAGGTTAGTTCACATAAGCCTATGCACTAACCAAACCCGGTCCGACCCGTCTCCTACAAGTCCCGCATAAAAAGTATACACAATAAAGTCTAAGTCTAGGCACCTATCTCAAGTCGCCTAAATTCCTTAGACCATGCTCTGATACCACTTGAAACAACCCAACCCGTAATCAACCGGATAAATTTTTTTTTTAAAATTAATAAACCATTAACGCCCAATTAAATGGTTACATAACGTAAACCGTTCCATACAATCCGTTTAAACTAATACAACAAGTTTAATGTTTACAAGAAGGCACGAAGGCCCTTAATCAAATGTAATGTAAGTTCGACCCATTAATATGATAGTTTTAATCCAAACAACACCCGAGCATGGTTTGAGGCTAAACTACCCAAAAAGCTAGGTCGACTTCCAAAAGGTTCAACAAGCACCCAACAAGGGGAAAACTAGTGCCCAACAACCCCTTTCCCTTTCTCCGCACCTGCATCTAAAAGTAAACAACGAGAGAAGTAAGCTAACGCTTAGTGAGTGCAATAAGTATACAATGCATATATAATATACATACTTGCAATTACCTACTCACACACCACAAACATGCTAGCAATATAATATTAGCATACAAACTCCAAGTATAAGGCTAATAACCTCCAATACCGCAACTAGCATAAACAATAGCATATACTCCAAAATTTAATTTGGTACACTACAATACATACACAAACTATATGGTTAACCATACACACGTCATGGTGCTACCGGCTCCGTGGTTCACACAATACATAATGCTATGACGCTACCGGCTCCGTGGTTCACGTCACTACGCATTCGAGTCATACTTATTTATAGTGCTACCGGCTCCGTGGTTCACACTTCGGTGCTACTGGCTCCGTGGTTCACACCTAATTTTATAGTGCTACCGGCTCCGTGGTTCACACTTTGATGCTACCGGCTCCGTGGTTCACATCACAACACGTGCACCATGATGCTGCCGGCTCCGTGGTTCACATCATAACACACTCGCACACACTATGGCACTCCCGGCTCGATGGGTCATACCATAACATACAAATAAATATACTATATACATACATGCATAAATATCCCACTCACCTTAACACCAAGGTGATGATTATAATCCGCACGCCTCAAGCGAAGTACCTAATACATTAAGTCCCCAAATCAACATACAAACTTGTGAAACTAACCACCTATACATAACTCTCGAGCATTTAATGACCCAAACGCATTAAATGGCTCACTTACACCAAAACCTCCCATCAATGACCAAGACTCATTATAAATCACTAAAAGCTAGTGATTAAAGTCTACTAACACCAAATAACCCGAATTATGTTTATTTCATACCCACCTTACCCAACTAGGTCAACCATTAACCATTTGACCCATTTTAGCACATAGACTTACAATTTTGGTCAAACTTAAACCCATTTAACAATCTTTCATCATTTTACAAGTGTATTAGTGACTAACAACACAATTAACACTTACAAACCCCAATTTATATGGCTAAACCCTAGATTATAGCCATTAGGGTTTTCTTACATCAATTTAACCTAAATTTACCCATTTAACCCCCAAATGGGTCTTACAAGTCTCAAATGAGCAAACCCTAGCCATAAATCAACTAAAACTCAAAACACGGAGTTAAGACTTACCAACACTATCAAATCGTAGCTAAGAACATAGGGAACAACTTTAAAACTTGGATTCGGGTGAGATTTGGTCTCCTTCTTCTCCAAGTAAGCTTTCTCTCACTAAAACCGTAACTCTCTCTCTCTTTAAAATTGAATGTGGTGTAGTTGGAGGTGTGATAAATGAGTTAGAATAACTCATGTATCAGTTTTCTAGACCTAAAACCGTCTACGAGTGAAAATGTTAGGACCCCGAAGTTGTATAGTGTTAATGTGAAATAAGCTTAATTGATGGTTCCTTAGAAGAGGGCTATATAAGGAACCTAAGTAGTATTAATTAGATAGCCATTGCATTGTAATTGAGTTCTAGAAGATGTGGAATGTAAATCTTGTTAATTCTCTCTAATACTGAATCTCCTTCACACTTACCGAATCTCATTCCAACTTGTCTTTTCTTTTAATCTCAACATGATCTGACCTATCATTTGGTATCAGAGCTTCCAGGGAGTGATATTACATCACTAGATCGATCCAGAGATTGAAGATTACAGAATCTGAGCACTCTCGGTATATTGAATCAGATTCGATATAATCGAATCTGATAATCTGACGTTCAGATTCCTGTGATAAGTTCAGCGAAGGTGTATTAGGTTGATTAGAAAGAGTTTTAATCATCATTACAGCTTTTTAACATCAATTATGAAGAATCAAGTTGATTTTTAGAGTTCGTGGCTAAAACTCTCGATATTCATCAATTTCAGCTTGATTCTGTAGTTAAGTAAAGATTTGAGGTTTCAGTTGTGATCGTGAGGTGTTTAATCACATTTCTGACGGTTTAATTTCATCAATTCTTCAAGTTTTGAAGATTTGATACACATTCGGTATCGTAACTGCCATACCGAATCTGCTTCAAAGCTATTAATTCTCAATCAGTGTTGCAGATTGTGGTGTGTTTGTGATTCTATCACATTTAGTTTGGTAATACGTAGCTAATTGGTGTGATTTGAGAAAGGATTCGTTTGAATTCTAAGTTTTCATACTTAGACCCGGTATTGTCAACTGCTACAGTTGACATTCGGTATCCTATACATTCGGTATCTTTGATATTTTGTGTGATACTAACTTGTTTCCTTGTGCAGCAAGGTTACAGAATCTAATTAAAAGGAATTGAATTGTGTGTGAATTCAAATTCATACAGAATCTGACTACCGAGTTAGATACCGAATCAGGATCTCGGTATCACTTAATTCATTGGTTTTAAGTGTTCTCAGGCTACAAATCGTGTGGTTACTGAATCTATACTGAATCTGGGTGTGTTACTTATATTTCTGATCAGTTTCTGATACAGAATCTGGTTTACCGAATCTGCTACAGTACAGAATCTGTACCGAATCTGCTACAGTACCGAATCAGTTACCGAATCTGACATTTGTGTTAGATTGTTGTGATTTTTCATCTTAGATTTGAGTAATACCGAATCTTTACCGAATCTACCTCATTTTCAAGATGTCTACTCAAGATACTTTGATCATTGGATCAGATTCCCGTCCTCCAGTGTTGTTTGATGGCAAGTACACTCAGTGGCTTCACCGTATCACTCAGTACATAGACTACAAGGGTGAGAAAGCAAAGTACATATGGGCTTCTCTGAGAGATGGTCCAATTGTAGATTATCATCCGGATAGTGGTATGCCAATTTCAGCCTATGAACTTTCTGGTGATAAACGTGAGAGAGCTCAGGGTGACATAGAGGCAAAGAACATTGTTATACAAGCTATCCCGTATGAGTTGTTTGAAAATGTTGATAGTAACACAATAGCAAAAGATATATGGGATGAGATCAAACGACAGCAAGAAGGTTATGACATGTCAGATGTTACTAAACTGAATAAGGCTCTGGGATTTTATGAAGATTTCAAGCAGGAACCTGATGAACCACTCAAGGATACCTACTGTCGTTTCAATGGTGTTCTCAATGAGTTGAAAAGGTGCAAGATCATAAAAGTAAATGCTGAAGTCAACATGAAATTTCTCAAAAAGCTCAATGTTGATTGGCTTCCTTATGGAACCATTGTTCGATCGACCAAAGAGATTGACAAGTTGACTATTCATGAGCTTGTTGGAGTTCTTATGCATTACCAACCTGAAGTGTCTAAACTTCAAGAAGGAAGGAAAGAGTCATCTCCAAGTGATCCTCTTGCTCTCATTGCCAAAAAGAAGAGCAAATCATTTACGACTTCCAAAAGCTTGTCCAAGAAAGTGCTTGTTGAAGAATCAACTGATTTTGAAGAGTTGAATCTATCTGATGTTGATGATTCTCACCTTCAATTAGTCAAGATGGCAGCCATGTTCACAAAAGCCTTGAACAAATACAAGTTCAAAGGCAAATCAAGCAATTAACGTAAGAATTCATCGTCTTCCTCGTACTACAATAAAGCTGATCAAACAAAACAACAACAACGTGCTGATGATTCCAAGAAGGATGATTCAATCTGTTTCAATTGTGGCAAAGCTGGTCATTACTCTCGTGAGTGCAAGATGCCTAAGAAGAAAGATGCAGCTTACTACAAGAAGAAAATGTTGATGGCTAAGATTGTAGAAACTGGGGGAGAGCTGAAACCAGTTGATGATACTTGGTTTAACTGGACTGACGATTCAGATTCAGAGGTTGAACATGCAAATGTTTGCAAGGTGACTAAGCTCATCAAAGCTACGAAAGCAATGGAGAATTCTGACTCAGCATCTGATGATGATGAGGTACAATCATCTGAAATTCCACCTGATTTTATCAAAGTGCAAAATGACATGATGAAGAATTTGGTCTCAATGTCAAAAGAAGTCAAAGGTTTAAAATCTGAAAATAAGGTTTTAAAAGATAAAATCAAACTTTTTGGGACCAAACCATCTTCCTTTAAATTACAATCGGAATTGCAAAGATTGACTGTCCAACTCAGCTCCACGGAAACTGAGTTGGAAGATCTTAAAAAATCAATTCATTCGATTAAGTTCGAAAGGACAGATTATCGTCTAAAATTGAAATGACTTGCAGAAAAAGTTCAATTTCTAGAAAAAGATCTTTCTGATTTGAAATTTCAACATGAACCCACACTTTCAAAGCTAAATAAGAAAATTATTCAATTGGAAAGCACCATAATTGAAAAGAACTCTGAAATCTCTTCGTTGTCATAAGAGTCTTTTCAAATGAAAGCACAACTTGCTCGATATGAGGAAAAACTCTATCGAACAGATCAATCCAAAGCTATCATGAATATGGAACTTTCAAAACAAACGATTTTCATGAATAGACCAAAAACAATTCATGGTGACAAGTGGGGGTTGTGTTATGAAGCTCCTAAGATCTTAGAAAATGCTTCCAAAAAGATTCCAGGATTATATTATTCTGATTACTTTCAAGCTGATTTACCATATCATTTTGTGCATGCTTCTGATGCTGATTTTTATGATATTATCGTTAATCGCAAATCTAGAAAATACCATCAAATTAGCCTAATGTATGAGAAAATCAATGCTAAAATGGGTAAATCAAATCCTGATTTCTTGAAGGAACTTGTTGAAACTGAAAAGAATATGCAACGTGAAAATTATGTGCCTAAGCGTAGACTGGTTTATATCCTAACACTCATGCTAGAGAAATATATTTTAATGCTTGAGAATGAAGTGTTTAACAAACCTAGTTCTAGCATTATTGCCATAGATGAGGTGTTTGATGAACCAACTTTTGATGTGAAACCAATTCTACCAGCTTTGCCTGCATGTTCTGATAATGTTTTCAGTGAAGACCTAGCACATGAACTAACTATCTTCTTTGAGATAGAATCCCTAGGTCAACCTGATTTAGATGTAAAGGTAGAACCTCGAGATGAACCAAATATTGAAAACATGATAGACTTTGACACAACAATTAATGAATTTTATGAAAACATACATGTTGTACGAAACTTGAAACGTATATTAGGTATAGTTGAAAAGGAAAATGTTGATTTGCAACTTAAGTGTCAATCATTAGAATAAATGCTTGCTTTGTGTGATAAATTGCCTCCACTTCCTAAGAAAAAATATTCTTATGATTTTACAGAAGGTGAAGTGCTTGTTTCTGCAGAGGAATTATGTCTTGAAATTAAGCGCTTAAAACAAAAAATAATTCAACTAAAACAGGCTAACACACTTAAGCAATCATCTACTGTTGAAACCAATGTGTCTGAATGTGTTGGTGGGATTTATAAGAAGGGGAAGGGAACAACGGATCCGTTACGAATTAATCAAAATCACAACGTAATTCGTAAGGATGTAAATTAACTGTTTTTGGTTGGGTGTTTCTTGATGAGATCGACGACAATAACAAATAAAGAATATTGTATGTATCTCTCTTTAATTCACTTACACTTATGTAGGTAATATTAAAGAGGCTTTGAAACAATATATCACTTATGGTTATTGAACGATAGCGGAATAAATAAACAAGAATGGATACTCCATTATATTTAAGAGTTGCTTTTTATTATTCTCTCTACGATTAAGGTAGAGACGTATGAATCCCTTTGATTGCATCCCTATCCTTATTTATATAGAAACAAAACAATAACTATGACTCCTAAATTATTAGGACTCCTAATATAGTTGGGACTCTTAAAACAAATAAAAGTAAACTTGAATTCGAATCAAATCATTATTCCTTTTTTTTCTCGAATTCGGTTACGGATCATTCCTCCCCTTCTCCGGCGAAGACGACTAGCTCCCGATAGTCCTTTATTTTCATTGATGGAGACTCTCTCAAATTACAACCCACACGTTGTAATTCATGTTGCAACGTTCCGGTTGTTTTATTTGAGGCACCTTTAGCTTTTTTCTTCTTCCTTTTAACCGAACTTTTACGCCGAAATCTTGGAGCTCGATTGTGATGTAGCTGAGTTTTATCAAAAAGAGAGGAATATTTTCCAATGAGCACATCTAATTGTGTACCAATTTTGACATCAGTAGGAGTTGATGAGAATGTAAACTTGGTGTGATCCTTAATATGCCCCACTGATAAGAGTGCAAAGCTTTTTGAAACCTTTAAAATCCTATATATGTGCCCAGCAACAACAAATTCTATACCTTGTGACATCTTGTGGCTTTTTATAATGAATTTTTGTCCATATTTTTCTAACTGATACTTCTGGTGATGACGGTAATAGATGGAATTTCGTTCCCATAAGTATGGACTTCCAAAAATCACTTGACATATATCTAATGGAACGACTTCACACGTAACATCGTCAATGAATTGATTCGTAATGGCAAAACGAAACTTACATTGCAAAGTAACTCGTGTGTCCGTGTCTTTTTGTAACCAACCTAGATCGTAAGGTTGTGGGTGTGGAGTAGTCGTTAACCCCAGCCGTTGCACCAAACTAGCCGAGATCAAATTTTTCTGACTTCCGGTGTCAATAATAGCGTCGATTAATTCCTGCTTCACTTGTATCTTCAAGGAAAATAGCTCTTCTTTCTCATTCACACCTTCTGTTGTGTTTGATTTTTTCCTTTGGGATTTAGCCAGGAGTGTCAAACTTTTATCAACTTCATCCATGCTTCCTAACTCTACATCTCCTTGTACCAAAGTGGTTCTCATCATTTTTTTGTTCTTATCCTTCACCCACTTTTTAGGAAATAAGGAAGGATTAGCTTTCCAACACTTTTCTAATTCATGTCCCTCCATCTCACAGTGTTCACAATATGTGTCGGAATTTTTTTTGAGTTTAGCCTTCTGTTTTTGTTGATCATTCGTGGTTGAAGATTGACTGGACCCGTTCCCTTTTATGCGATCATCCCCTCGTGAAGTACCCATCATGTTCTTTTGTTCAATAGCTATTGCGATGCTGCTTGCATTGGAGATATTCATCACGGGGTGTAAACGTAGCTCGGTTCTTATTTGTCGGGACAAACCGGCTACATATTTGATTAGAGTCTCTTCGTTATCAATCGAGATACCTAGAGCCACTGTGAGTCGCCTAAATTCAGTAGTGTACTCTTGGACCAACTGTCCATGTTGTTGTGTCAGATGGTGCCATCGAGTCCACCTATCTTGTACGTAACCCATCGGATAAAATTCCTGGCGTAGGAGTCGAGTGAACTCTGCCCATCTTACATTTTGTTGATCTGCTAATGTCTTCAAATATGCATTCCACCAAGCCAGTGCATGGCTAGTTAGTTTTAGCCTTGCAAACGCAACTTTCTCGGTACTCTTAAACCCGTAAAGAGTGAAGTATGTTTCGAGTTGATCGATCCACGAGTCTAATTTCTCGGCATCGATGGTACCATCATACGTTGGTATATCGATTTTGGCCTCAACTTTGAACGGCCTGCTTGAATCCCGTTTTCTCGATGATCTAATGTCACTTTCTGATTCATCTTCAGTCTCACTCTCCTCTTCGGACTCGTCTCCCTTCGGTTTCTTATTTGGGGTTTCGCGAGCCTTGGGTTTTGGTTGGGTTGATATCCATTCCAACACCGATGCGAGTTGAGCGGTTAGCTGATCCACCTTTGTGGATAGCTCGTTCGGATTAGAAGTTCCTTCAGTCGTCATCTTGATTGTTTCTTGTTTCGAGGTTGTTTTTCGGTGTTGTTGCAACTCCAATAACGGTTCACCTGATTCTTTATACGCGGATTTAGTTTGCACCATACACGGGTAGGAACAAAAGCTCTGATACCACTTGATCCGTTACGAATTAATCAAAATCACAGCATAATTCGTAAGGATGTAAATTAACTGTTTTTGGTTGGGTGTTTCTTGATGAGATCGGCGACAATAACAAATAAAGAATATTGTATGTATCTCTCTTTAATTCACTTACACGTATGTAGGTAATATTAAAGAGGCTTTGAAACAATATATCACTTATGGTTATTGAACGATAGCGGAATAAATAAACAAGAATGGATACTCCGTTATATTTAAGAGTTGCTTTTTATTATTCTCTCTACGATTAAGGTAGAGGCGTATGAATCCCTTTGATTGCATCCCTATCCTTATTTATATAGAAACAAAACAATAACTATGACTCCTAAATTATTAGGACTCCTAATATAGTTGGGACTCTTAAAACAAATAAAAGTAAACTTGAATTCGAATCAAATCATTATTCCTTTTTTTTCTCGGATTCGGTTACGGATCAACAACAACATCTACGGATTCAAAACCCACTATTATTCTTAAAAACCCATTACGTTCTCAATTTGGTAAACGTGTTTCAAAAGTTGCACCTTCAACACAATTTGTTGTCAAGAAAGTTCATTCTCAAAATGGTTCTGTGTTCACTGAAAAGATTCCTATGATTCCGATGTCAAATCAATCAAAGGAAAGTCTTTTACCGAAATCAGTCAAGTCAACACAACACAAGAGTCCAAAACCTGATTTGAGTGAGTATGATGCAAAGGAACGTAAAATTAAATTGGAAATTTTGCAAAATCAATCATCTCATGTGTCAACTGAAAAGTTTGGACGTCTAACTAACATAGGTGTTTTTCGTGTCACAGGTTATAATCCAAATTTGACTTACAAGTCTGTATGGGTTCCTAAGTCCACGACTAAGAAAGTAGCGACTAAACTAACGAAATCTGCTAGTCGACCTAGGAAATCATCTAATGTTTTTCGATTTTCGTCTGTGAACAAAACATCTACTTGGAATAAGTTGTGTGTTAAGACTTCTGATAACGATGTAAAACTTGATATTGTGTATGATGCTTCTTGTAATGTGGTTTTAAATAATGCTTTATTGTCTAAATTGCATGATGCTTTACGTGATTATCTCATTGTTGATCCAAAGTTTATTGTTGGTACTAACCGTAAAGGTCCCAAGAAACTTTGGGTACCTAAACTCTAGGAAATTAACGTTGACAGGGTTTCGATGTCTGTGTTTGGTATATCGATTCCGGTTGCTCTCGACACAAGACGGGCAATAAATCCTTGCTTGTCAATTTCATTGACAAATTCCTAGGAACGGTTACTTTTGGAAATGATGAGATTGCAGCAATAACGGGTTATGGAGATTTTGTGAAAAATGGCATAACGATCAAACGGGTCTCATATGTTGAGGGTTTGGGGTGCAGTTTATTTAGTGTCAGCCAATTTTGTGACGGAGATCTCAAGGTTTTGTTTGAACGTCGTCAATGCTCGGTGCAATCCACCGATGGAAACGATCTCCTTGTTGGTAAACGTTGTGCTTCACTTTATACTATTGACCTCAATGATGCACCATCACATGGAACCATGTGTTTGGTCACTCGTTCAACAAAGGAAAATTCATGGTTATGGCATCACCGGATGTCTCACATGAATTACAAGGGTATTAATCGACTCGTCTCTAAAGACTTAGTTGATGGTATTCCGAGCTTTCAATATGATAAGCATCATGTGTATCCATCATGTGCAACGGGTAAGCTGAAACGGACTAATCATCCGCTTAAGCAACACCCTAGTACTTCATCGTCCTTGCAATTATTGCATATGAACTTATGTGGACCCATGAGGATTTCTAGTCTTGGTGGCCGGAAACATGTGCTTGCCATTGTTAATGATTATACCCGATTTACATGGATTTTCCTTCTTCGAACAAAGTCAGAAACCCCCGCCATTATCATTGAGTTCATTAAAAAGACTCAACGCTCTTTTAACAAACATGTTAAGAGTATTCGAACTGATAATGGGACGGAATTTAAGAATGACCTGCTTGATAGTTATTTGAAAGACCAAGGCATTGAACATCAGTTCTCTGCTACACGAACCCCTCAACAGAATGGAGTAGTCGAACGACGTAATCGTACGTTGTGCGAAGCAGCTCGAATGATGCTTGCTTACTCCAAACTACCTCCGAAAATGTGGGGGGAAGCCATTTCTACTGCATGTTATACCCAAAATTGCTGCATCATTAATAATCGTTTTGATAAAACTCCTTATGAGTTACTATTTGGTAGACGCCTGAATGTTAAATATTTCTGTGTCTTTGGTTATATAGCTTTGTGCTTAACGATTTTGACAGCCTCAGAAAGTTTGATCCTCATAGCGATCAGGCCATATTTCTTGGTTATTCTTCGAACAAAGTTGACTATCGTGTTTATCACAAACGGACAAAGACGATCAAGGAAAGCATTAATGTAAGGTTTGATTAATTATTGGGAATGACTTTTGAACAACTCAGTTCAAAACTCGATCCTAACCTGTCTATTACTTGTTCCGCGCAAAACTCAATTTTCTTGAAGAAGGGTGTTCCTACGGTAAAAACAGAGGAACTGGATGTCTTGTTTGATAGTCTTTATGCTCCTCAATGGAATACAAATGCTCAAACCGTACCGGTTACACCATCACAGTCAACTACTGTGGAGACTCAATCAAGTCTTTTCGATGAAGATACAACACCAACTGATTCACCCGTTGCTTCTTCATCCTCCCTTCCTCCTCCAGATACAGTTAATCTTGAACCAATTCAAGATTCATCCGTTGATACAACTCCAGTTGTTTCTCCAGCTTCTCAATTGAATCCATTAGATGGTGTTACATCAGATCAAATGGATCAAGGCTCAACGTCGATAACGGTTGATATTTCAATGGATACCACTGATGTACAACCTCTTCCACATAACAATCGATGGACTAAAAGTCATCCAATTGATCTTATCATTGGTGATGCATCTGCTCCAGTCTCAACTCGAAGGGCGACTCGGAATATGTTTATACATTTCCTTTCTTAGTAAGATTGAACCAACAACGGTTGCTCAAGCTTTACTAGATCCGAACTGGGTTGTAGGAATGCAAGAAGAGATCAGTCAAGAAGGATTATGATGAAATTGTGGTTCGAAACAAGGCACGTCTTGTAGCCAAGGGATACCGACAACAAGAGGGTATTGATTATGACGAAACGTTTGCTCCAGTTGCTAGGATTGAGGCTATTCGTCTTTTCCTTGCATTTGCTTCTCATATGAAGTTCACGGTGTTTCAAATGGATGTCAAAACTGCTTTTCTGAACGGTCATCTTCAAGAGGAAGTTTATGTTGATCAACCAGAAGGCTTTGTCGATCCCATTCAACCAAACCACGTCTACTACTTGGAGAAAGCTTTATATGGTCTGAAGCAAGCACCGCGTGCATGGTACGAGACCTTAACAAAGTATTTGCTGGACAATGGCTTCTCTCGTGGAACGATTGATACAACACTATTCATCCGTAAAAACCACGATCACATTCTCTTGGTTCAAATTTACGTTGATGATATTATTTTTTGGTTCCACATCCCCGACCTTATGCAAAGAATTTGGTGACCTTATGGCCAACAAATTCGAAATGAGCATGCTTAACCAGTTAAATTTCTTCTTGGGGTTACAAGTAAAACAATTACCAAATGGGATTTTTATTAGTCAAACAAAGTATATCAATGATATGCTAAAACGTTTTAAAATGACTGATTTAAAACCAATGATAACCCCAATGAGGACTTTACTGGATACTGATGCTAATGGGGAACCCTTTGACGTTACGCTTTATCGAAGCATGGTTGGTTCTTTAATGTATCTGACTGCAAGTTGACCAGACATTACACTTGCTGTAACTGTCTGTGCCCGCTTTCAGTCCAACCCTAAGAAATCTCACTCTAAAGCGGTTGTTAGGATTTTTCAGTACCTTAAAGGTACACCTAACCTTGGGATCTGGTATCCTCATGGATCCGATTTCAATCTCACTGCTTATACTGATGCGGATCATGGCGGTTGCCATGTTGATAAAAAAAGTACATCTGGATCAATTCAGATGTTAGAGAATAGGCTAGTTGGTTGGTCATCCAAAAAGCAGAACTATGTGTCTTTATCAACAGCTGAGTCTGAGTACATTACTGCAGCTCACTGTTGTTCACAAATTTTGTGGATGCAAACTCAACTTTTGGACTATGGCTTTAAGATTTCTAAGACCCCAATTTACTGTGATTCACAAAGTGCTATTGCAATTACAAGCAACCCGGTCCAGCATTCTAAGACTAAACACATTGATATTCGTTATCATTTCATTAAGGACCATGCAGTAAAAGGGGATGTAGAGTTATATTTTGTGCCTACCAAAGTGCAATTAGCTGACATGTTCACTAAGCCCTTAGATGAACTTAGGCTAAAGTTCTTGATCAAAGAGATTGGCATGGTAGAGTATAGTTCTTGACATTCCTTAGATCTGTTGGGACTTATACTTCAGATCTTGTGTTTAGGGGGAGTAGATACATTCTAGGGGGAGCAACTACTTCTTATACTTTAGATAACATCTTTCAAGGGGGAGCCTTACTTTTAGAATTCTGTTAACTTCCTGGGATTAAATTTCAATGGTTACGAAAGGGGGAGGTAACTCATTGATATCATATTTCAAGGGAGAGTTAACTCATTTTCTTGGGAATATATCAAAATGGTGATTTACTTTCTTGTATATCACATTTTGAGGGGGAGAAAAAGGGAGAAAATGAAAAGAAAACTGTTTTTCTAAAGTGAATTTCATAAATTCCTTGTTTTTATCTGAAATAATTCACTAAGACTTGTATACATCTCAGTATGCAACCCGTTTTAGCAATTGATTATCACTGAAGATTTGTACTTTGTACATAATTCAAAAATTTTTAAGTACAAATCTTGTTTTGATAAAATTCATAAAAATTGGAAAAGATATAATCTAAAAAGATTTGAATTTAATTGAATAAATGCTAACTTTAGCATTATACCGAATCTGACAACCAACAGTACAGATTCGGTAAGTTCAAAATTTTCAACAATTGTCTCAGAAATGTTTTTCATCAAAAATGTGATAATCTTGAATGATTTTTGATAAAGATTTGTCAAAGTTTGAAGTGCAATGTGTCTAAATATGAAAATGGACTGCATTCGGTACTTAAGGCTCATTCGGTAAAGCTCATGTCTTCAAAACATTCGGTATCTATAAATAGCAGGGTCAAAGTCAAACTTTCTTTTACTTTTACCTAATTGCATACCAAATCTGATCTAAATTACTGAGTCTGCCTAATCTACCGAATCCGTCTATCTGTATCTTCAAATCTTTTATATATTCTTGTTTTAATTGCATTTAAGTATCACATGTTGTAGATATGAGATAATTGAACATTTATAAACCAGAAAATCAAGCAAATAACATGATTGTGACACTTAATTTTGAAAAATGTTGCTTATACCGAATCTGAGTCGTATTTCTTAATTCTTTGATTAAACTCATCTGAATTGGTTGATTAACATGAAATCTTGTCAAATCCATGTTAAAATTAGTTGATCTATCAATTGACCGAGTCTGATTACATGTTTAATTGAGTATTTGATAGATTCTGTACATACCGAATATGTTCTTGCTATAGTACCGAGTCTGTTCAAGTCATTAACATGTTTTTATAATTTGTTTGAGTTGTTAATTGATTGTGACTATGTTTTTGCATGATATAAGACTGAATATGCATGTTTGGGTAATAATATGTGATTTTTGAAGATACCGAATATGTTCTTGGCATTATACCGAGTCTGCTATTTGGTACTTTCAAAATTTGAGATTTTCAACTTGATAAATCTTGCATGCTTTATTTAAGTCTTTGGTTTGAAAACTCAAGCTTATTTGGTTACAGAATCTCAAGTTTTCATGACTACCGAATCTGCTTGATTTGTGCTTAAAATTGACTAAGTGTTGTTCTGATTCTTTGTGTTATATAATTGACTTTGCATGATGACTTTATACTGTGATGAATATCATATGAATGTCATGTTTGTCAATTACTTGTTCATATTTGGAATAAATGATGTTTTTAACTTAGAAAAACCATAAAAATTATAAAACTAGAAAAATACAAAGGATTTCAAAGGCAAATAAGAATAGAGATATGTGCTTTATTTTAAATATCTTGTGGTCTTCTATTTATTATTTATACAGCTAAATGGCGAACAATCACTTCATCAACTCTGAAATCAACATTCCTTGCAATTACTGGACTGCAATACTAGAGAGGCATACACTATGGCCTGCTCTAAGCTCAACTGTCAGTGTACCTGTGACAGATCTGGAGCTACTCAATAGAACCATTAGGTTTGTGGAAGCTACACAACCTACTGCTGCAAATCCAGAGGGTACACAAGCTCGATTTGAATTTGAGCTAAGAGGAGTTCAAGGGATGAGGAGTATCACTAAAGCTAATTTTAGGTGGATCTTTAGGCTTCCTCTTGTACAGAATGCTCCTGCTTTCCCTGCTACTCAGCAGATGATGTCATCAATCTTTAATCTTGGTTATGTTGGAGCAAACAATGTTCCACCGGCTAAGTTTCAGAAGAAATACCTACACTCAAGGTGGTATGTGATCTTCTCAATCATCAACAGATGCTTGCTAATGACCAGGAGTGGATCCGACAGCCTAACTGTGCCAATGCTGAGATTGTTCTACTCTTTCACAAGAGTAGAGACTCCTGATTACACAGAACTATTATGGGATTTGGTTCAGGCACAATTTGATAAGCCAAGGGGCTTATACATCCCCTGTGAAAGGTTTTTCTGTATCTTTATCCATGATGCTATCACTGCTTGCAGAAATGCAAATATATTTGTTCCAGGTACACATAGATTACAGATGAAAAGATTTGGGGAGCTGAAGATGAATACCCCAATGGTATCTGACAATCAATTCACTGCGCCGATTCCAAATTAGCTTGTGGGGCTAGCTGCACCCCAAGACGTTCGAATGCATTCTTATTTTGAGGCTGTAGGAATACCTCTTCCGAACCCGGCACAACAAGAACAAGTTGAACCCGCCGCGGTTCCAGCCCCAGAGGTTGTAGAGGAACCTGTAGTACAACCACCCGGGCCAACTAATCCTCCACTTAGGGTGAACCTCAAACGTTCTAGGGCAGCACACCAAGCTCAACCCGTGAGGATCAGGGAGCCTAGTTCACCTAGGATTGAACCAACACTTTCAACAACACCCGAAGTGAGCAGTGACACTGATTCTTCAGCAACTGAGTCATCTCCTGAACATTCTCTTAAGAGAACTCAATTTATACCTGATGAGATGATTCAGACTCCGCCAACCCAACGAGTAACTAGATCTAGGACTTCGACACCCATCGTCCGCCAAACAGTTACTCCAACCATTGGTGATACGGATCAAGACCTAGAGCCAATTAGGTCACCCTCACCCATCTCCGTATCTCATTCAATAATAACAGTAAGCCCTACGCTAAATGAAGCCCAAGCTTCGGTAGGCAAGAGAGCTAAACGTAAGGATGGTAAAAAGACCACTAAGCCCATCCAATATAAACAGGACTTAATAATAAATCTTACACAGCAAGATGCTTCGGCATCTAGGGAAGTAAAGTCTTCCTCTGCAGTAAAGTCTGCGTTGACTCAATCGATTGAGGAAAGTCAATCGTTAAAGTCCAGAACGGCCGAAGGGGAGCCAAAAAGTCTTGAAAAGGCACCCTGCGTATCGGCTGGAAATCCTCCTGTGCCTCAACGTACAACAGGGTCTCGAGGTTCGGCTTATCTTGATGAGGGAGATCTGCCGCGTCCCATGGAAATGAGTCTACATGACAATCCTTTGGGATATTTATTAGACTTCTAGCAGACTGATCCCTTGGTTCATGAAAGTGATTCATTGGTTCAAACCACTTCTCTTCTAGATTCTGAATCTCAGGGTCTGGAGGGAGAGTCGTTAACTGAAAGAGATGTACCACCTTATGGTATATCAATGATTTCAGGAGTCGGAGATGGCAATATCTCTACGAGATCAAAAGCGACGGGTAGTTCTACTACTTTGTCAGAGTCCCATGAGACTAAAGTCATGGAGGCGGATGCTTCGAAAGAAACTTCACCGGTGACAACTCCGATTGTTACCCAACCTCCATCAGAAGGGGATATCACGAATCTGACTAGTAGTATGTACAGCCCTACATATAAGTATAATACTACACATATATCCTTACCTGCCCTCACGACAAATCAAACACTTCCACCGACATCGTCTCCAACCGATGATGCTGCTGCTGTTCCTATTGTCACTTTACCACCATCACCCTCGCATTCACCAAATTTCTATGATGCTTTGGAGCAAGAATATTTCAGTCGTATGTTTTTTCGAGTTAATCTTGATGTTCTTCGACGCACTTCGCTTCAAGCATTGTTTCGCGCTCGCGTACGATATCCACTTACTTCCTGCTCTTCTCCAATAAGTCCGCACCGTGATAATGAGCATGATGATTCTGATCCTCAGAATAGTCATGAGGGGGAGATAGGAGTAGATGGAGATTATCTAATGGTGAACATTTCAACTAAGGGTGGTGGTGTGAGGTCTTCATCAGTTTCTCAAGCTCAACGGGTTCAGACGGAATCAGAAATGGTTTCTACTAATGATGAAATTGATGATAAGGAGCCTGAGCAAGTTATAATTCCAATTGTGCATTCAGATGCTGATAGTAGACCGGTAGATGAGGATTTGAACTTAAGTGATTTCTATCTTGAAGAAACAGATGATGATGGATTTGTCATTCTAAGCAAATTATCTTCAGTATCTTCAATCCCGGAAAATGTAGAGATTGTAGATGAAGGGAATCCTGATCCAGTAACTGAAAGTGATGATGAAATGAATTCTTCTGATGACGATGAAGACAATCTTTATGTTAATCCAAATGATGATGATATCTTTGATCATATTGAAGATGATAATGTTCCAACTGATGATGCGACAAATCCTACTGATCATTCATCGAATTCTACACCTTCATCGAGTTCAAATCCAACAAATGCTAATGAAAGCTTAACTTCTGGTACATCTACATCAAGTGAAACAGTGAATTCTAGATTCAAATACAATCATGGTATATTCTTTAAGAATCGGGAACAAAGATTGTTATTGGGAGTTGAACATGATTTCATAACTTTACGAAACACATTCATCGAGGAGAATGCTTACAAGATCTTCCGCATTAACGAAACACCAAGGAGTAAAAGATTTACTTATATAGGTTCAAGATTGCTTCCAGCAAGTGAAAGAAATTGGTATGAGTTTATGTGGAGGAAACACATCAACAAAGATGAAGATGATTTGTGGCTTCAAAGAAAATATCGTATTTTAGAAGTGTTGAATATTACTCGAGTCGGAGTAGAGATAAGCAAGAAAAAGGACGTCATCAGTCAGTTCCACGTTATTAGAGAAGATGAGAAGGAATACAAGTTCACAGAAGTAGATTTTCATAATCTAGATATGCTTGATATCATTCATATCTACAACTACCTCCGTATCATCACCATTCGACCTTTTGCTAAGGCTCAAGCTTTGGAAGCTGCGAAAAGATACATGATGGAGACAATCGAACTGATGAGACGTGAAGATTTTCAAATTGATCTCGAAGCTAATAGGAAAAAGATTCAAATAACCTGTCCGAATCAATACACAGAGGGACTAAAGGATATGAGAATGTTTCAAATGCAATTCGAACCTGAAGGGTTTGTATTTGTGAATTCTCAGAAAGAAAAAGTGTTCATCCACACAAAAGAGTTGAACAAATACTCAGATGGTACACTCAAGGCTGCACTGAAGTATCTTAAAATTCGTCAAAGCAAGTTTGATGACATTGACATGAAAATGGGTCTTGGAGAGTTTATAAAGCATATCAGAGATCGTCTAAAGCTCTGAATCTGTACAAGACAGTTTGAGATTCTTTGTGGCTAGAGAAAGAGAAGGTATTTCAAAGAAATGGATGAATATCCATTACATGAGGGAGATCCAAGAAAAGCATGGGGCGTCTAGAAACCTTCTAAGCAAATTTCTGAAAATCAAGTAGAAGTTTCAAAACCTGATGGCACACGATGGAAACTAACGTTTGGACCTCTCAAGATTACTCAATAGGATTATATTGTAAAGTTCAAATTTAACACTAAGGGGGAGATTGTTAGGACCCCGAAGTTGTATAGTGTTAATGTGAAATAAGCTTAATTGATGGATCCTTAGAAGAGGGGTATATAAGGAACCTAAGTAGTCCTAATTAGATAGCCATTGCATTGTAACTGAGTTCTAGAAGCTGTGGAATGTAAATCTTGTTAATTCTCTCTAATAATGAATCTCCTTCACACTTACCGAATCTCATTCTAACTTGTCTTTTCTTCTAATCTCAACATGATCTGACCTATCAGAAAAGACCAATAAACCCCCAAAAGATGCCATTTAATTCGGGTCAAAATTGTCAAACATCGACATCTGTGGCGTTTCGCGACAACCAGTAGCGTTCCGCGACACCAAAACGCGAAAAACAAAATTAAAACGCGATAATGTTGACATAAGTGGGGTTTTAGAGCCGTCGCGTTCCGGGCTGCTTTGTCGCGTATCGCGACCGACCCAAACGCGATGAAACACCTTAAATCGCGACAGGAGGCCTGATCAACCCATTTTCAACATTTAAACTATATACAATCATTCGCGGTTAATATTAAATGTTTACAAGGTAAAATGCGTACCTTTATACAATGTATGAGGAAAACGGGGTGTTACAACTCTCCCTCACTTGAATCGGAGCGCGTCCTCGCGATCCAAGCAGCATGACAAGCCGGAAGGTACACTAATACAAACTCTTCAGGTTCCCATGTAAACTCAGAACCTTTTCGATGTCGCCATTGCACCTTGAAAGTTCTTACTTCTTTGTTTCGCAACGTTTTAACCTTCTCATCAAGGATTGCAATCGGCTCTTCAACATACTCTAATTTGTTGTTCAAAGTAATCTCATCTAACGGCACCCAAGTCGAGTCATCCGCAAGATAGTTACGGAGATGGGAAACATTAAATGTGTTATGGATTCCCGCAAGCTCTTCAGGTAACTCTAGTCTATAAGCAACCTCACCAACACGAGCCAAAACTTTGAAAGGACCAATAAACCGAGGAGCTAACTTTCCTCATTTTCGAAAACGAATAACACCCTTCCATGGCGAAACATTAAGCATCACCATGTCACCTTCTTGAGACTCAATCGGCCGCCTTCATTTATCGGCATAAGATTTTTGTCTATCTTGCGCCACCTTAAGTCGAGCCCAAATCATCTCAATTTTACTATTCGTCTCTAAAACCAAATCGGTGCTCCTGATTTCTCTTTGTCCCACTTCACCCCAACATATGGGAGTTCTACACCGACGCCCATAAAGCATTTCATAAGGTGGCATTCCAATACTAGCATGATAGCTATTGTTGTACGAGAATTCCACCAAGGACAAGTGCTCATCCCAACTACCTTCGAAATCAATAATACACGCCCGTAACATATCCTCCAATGTTTGATCCGTACGTTCGGTTTGACCGTCCATTTGAGGATGGTACGCCGTGCTCATTCTCAATTGTGTACCCATATCTTAATGAAACTTATTCCAAAACCGAGATGTGAAACGAGTTGTGACGACCCGAAAATTTCCGACCAAATTTAAACTTAATCTTTGTATGATTTTGACACAATAAGCAAAGTCTGTAAAGTTGAGTCTCAAAAAGTTTGAACTATTTTCATATATTCATGTGACCTTCGACTATCCCCAATGTTTCACGAACCATTGCTTGTAAATATGTGGATATATATAAATATTTGCATATATAAATATATGTATATATATATATATATATATATATATATATATATATATATATATATAATAACATGAACATTATTAAACTATTATACACATTTATTGTTATAAATAAATATGTACAATAAAATACATTGAAATAAAAACTATTACTTTATTTCTTGTGTGTATATATATATATATATATATATATATATAGTTTAATTATTTAATATATATTTATTTGCGTAGTAAATTTTGTTATATAAAACTGTCTATATATATACATAGTGTATATTAAATATAATTAATTTTGAGCTTAAATGGTAAATGTCTGTAACTTTCGGTTGACGTTTAATTATTTTTAAAATAGGTCTAATATATATATATGAAGTTTTAAAATAAAAGTTGTTCCAAATTTTTTTTAAAAAGATAATAGTTTTGATAAATATTTTTTTTACCTTTTCAATCGAAGTTTTTGTACTCTGTACATATAAATTAGAACAGAAAATAAATAATTATCGAATCTTTTTGATCAGGTTTCAAACAGGTAATGACCATAATAAATAAATGGTCTTAATTTAAAATTTTGAGATTTTTAGGAACACTTTTATACGTTAACTGTTTTGCAATGAGCACGATATAATACTCGTGGAAATAAGTGTCGGCAGTCTAATAGTTTATTAACTCGTGATAATTGAATATTGATTGAGATTACTGTTCTTACTTTTCTCAATTCTAATCTAACTTTACATATATTTATATATTAGATATAAGATACATGACATAGATATGCATACAACACAATTCTTCTTCTTGTCTCTTCCTAAACATTGCCGTAACCACCATGTATCATCTAGGACAACTACCATCGCTAGATTACTCACCCTTACACCACCATGAACATCCTCTTCGCCACCATAGAACGTGTTTTACGGTTCCTGTTTCTTTCCTAATTGAACAACCGAAAATATTTATATATTTTTTTGTTTCTCGGACCAAAAACCCACTACCACAAACCTCCATCATCTTCAACAAACGATCACCACCATCTTCTTCATCAAACTCTTGAACCATCGTACCACTTTAAACCTCACCATAATTATCGTTATTTCCTTTCGTTTCTGTATCGTGAACATCACCAACCGAAGTCATTAAAGGATTTCAACTTCCATTGTTGTTGTTGTTGTTGTTGTTGTTGTTGTTGTTACTTTGAACTATTATACTACCACACTCGACCATCCATCACCACTTTCTAATCACCATGATAACCCACCCATCGTCAACCACCCAACCACCTCATCATTCGAACCACTATCGATCACCCTAGTTGAAACTATCATCATTACCACCAAACTAAACCACCACTTTCTTCAACCTCCTAACGTCACCAATCACCACCATCATCTCTGAAAATCATCACAGACACTGCTAAATATATTTTTGTGTTTCTTTTTCTTCTTGTTCGATCCTTCTGTTGCAACTGCCACAAAAGCCGTTTCCTACTGTCATCTTTGCTTCCTGTTTCTACTCTTAGATTTAAATTGACACCAACCAAGTTATGCTACAGCTGCTACGTCCATTTCCTGTTTCAAATTCGAATACCACCACCACAAAAGAAGTATTGCAGCTGCATCAAGTTAATATTAAAGTAAAGCTTTTTCCCTACATGTTTCCACTATCACAAACACAATAATCACATCTTTTAAAATTGCAAGTTGCAATTGATATTAATGTTACTGCACGTTTTTAAAAAAAGAGAAATGAGTACTCCGTATTATATTATATCTAGTTAAGTATTATTGTTGATTGGAGTCACCTAGCTTTTATGATTATGATAATGGAAGATGATGTATTAATGACAAGTCAATGATGCTATAATGATGATAACCGATGGGGATTTGTTCTTCTTGAATTCGATCCTAACTTCCACAAAACAATTCAAGTTAGGGACTTTTAATTAGTGGGCTTATGAATAATTCTTTATCGGGCTCATCATTTTATTATTGGTCCGTAAATTTTTTGGACTTTATATCAGGCTTGTTAATTGGGTTGAGGCAACTTGGGCCTGTTCTAATTGCTGTTGGGCCAGTGATGGTAACGAGGAGACGCAAGATTACATGATGATAATTTAAGTGATGATAATTAACGATGATAATTATGATTTTATGATATAGTTAGGATAGCAATGATGATGATGATGATGCATTAGGATAATGATGAGGTTATGTGAAAATAATGATGATATGTGAATCATTATGGTGATGATAATGAAACATTGTATGATAAGAGTGTTATGATTATGATGATGGATTAATAAATTGATGATGATGATGAAATGTGACGACCTGGAAATTTCCGACCAAATTTAAACTTAATCTTTATATAATTCTGACTTGATAAGCAATGAATTTTAATAAATCTTGAACCTCCGAAAAGATTTTTACACAAGCTTTTGGTCACCCTTTTATTTCGACGATTCACGTACATCATAACTTGATTTAATTGTTTAATTATTGTGTATATATATGGATTTATATATATATTTAACTTGAAAATATGATAATTAAATATCTCAATAAGTATAATAACAAAGTATTATATATATATATATATATATATATATATATATATATATATATATATATATATATATATATATATATATATATATATATATATATATATATATATATATTTTCATACTACTAATTTAAAGAGTTTTCAAACAATATATATATTACTATTTAAACGACGTAATTAACTTATGTTAAAATGTATTTACATATAATCTATTACGAGTGTAAATACATCATTACAAGTATTGAATATACTTTATAATATACCAATACATATAAAGGATAGCTATACTCATATTTTCGTTCAATTTCTTCAAGAATTCATACGACATTCATACGGCATTTTTACCTGTATTATACACAGCTTCTAGAAGTATTTACTATTGGTATATACCAATAGAAATATGCAATTATTTGTGTAATATGTCATTCATGACCTAATCAATTTAATATGTCATCCATGACTAAATACATTTTAACTCATTTTTACACATTCATTTTCCAAATTTTACTTTCAATTTTCACACACACTTGCAAGAACTCTCTCAAGTTTTATTCTACTACTTCTTTCCAGAAACTTTACATTCTAAACTTGAGGTAAAAACTCTACTTCAACTCTTGTTCAATTCATATATTTATAGCTATCTATATAAGAGTTTATAAACTAGAACATAGTTTAGTTGATTCTAAACTTGTTTGAAGAACTAATCTAATCTTTCTAACTTAACTCTAATAACACTTATTTATATTTATTATGATGTTATATTAAGTTAATATAAGAACTTATAACTTGTACATATGAAGAACACCTTGAAACTTACCATATATCGTTTAATCTCCATTCGGTAAAAAGCGGGCTGTTTCGGGTTGGGAATTAAAAACCTACCTTAGACTTTGAGTTCTAGGCTAAGACTTTGGAAATATGTTAATATATGTAAATAAGACTTCCAGTATTTTTTTCATAATTTTAGACAAAGTGGAAGTATTTTATCAAAAATCATATATTGGGTGGATGCCGGGATTTTTCCAAATCTGTCCACCGACACAAAAAGAGGGTAAAGATCTAAAAATTACTACTTGGGATGAACTTTTCGAATTGGTTTTTAAAAATTTACTTTTTAATGAATCCATAGCAATTTGATTCACTTTAAACGGAGTTGTAATGAATATTTGGCGAGCAAAACAAAATCTGCTAAAATTAACGTTGTATGGACGAAATTTATATTATAAAAACTATATTAACCATATCCTTGTTAACTTTTCCTAGATCCTATATATATTTGGACATGTTATCAGTAGTATAAAAAAATATTATAATCTTGGTTAATTCTGTGATTGTATATATGTATAATAATATTCTTGGTACGTCCTAACACAATAAGTATACAATACGTTTTGATAAATCCTAAGAAAATACGTACACAATACGTCTTAGTTAATTCTAAGACAATATGTATACAATATATCTCTGGGTTAATGCAAAGACAATACGTCGTGGGGTAATTCTAAGATTATATATATACCGATTATTGGACTGTTGGACATTTGAGACTATTTTGGACTACTAACAAAGGACTACTAACATAAAAATGTTAAAAATTAATATATAAGTATTCTATGAACTTGTTTTATTTTATTCACATGTCGTATTATTATCTGAATCATTATTATTGTTATAGGTTCGTGAATCCAAGGAAGACGGCCATATTTTTAATAAGCTGAAAACTTATTATTAATATACTTTTACTACGGTGAGTATATAGTCCCATTTTTAAACTCTAAATATATTTTGGGATGAGAATACATGCATTTTATATGTTACGCTATGGACACAAGTACTTAAAATATATTCTACGTTGAGTTGTACCACCTTGCATATCTTCCCTAATAGCTTGGTAACTAATATTTACATGTTGCAAGAACATGTAAGCGCGAATCCTATTGATAGATCTATCGGGTTTGACAACCCCAACCGGGCTAGTTGCTCTAGTATCGTAATCGGTTGCATAGTACTTCGTTTTTAGTACACTTGGTACAGTGTAGGGAGATTTCATAATAAAGGGAATATGCTACATTTATGGTTAAGTATGGTTGCCGAAGCGCTCAACAACTTATAGAATAATTTTATACACTTGCGAGTGTACATATATTTATAACTATGAAATCTTGTGGTCTATATTTATATCGATGCTAAACCTATATATCTCACCAACCTTTGTGTTGACTGTTTAAGCATGTTTATTCTCAGGTCCTTAAGAAAGTCTTCCGCTGTTGCATTATCTGAGCAAGCTGTGCATGGAGTCTCATGCTTTTGTTTAAATGAAGTGTTGCATTCAATAAAACCTTTGTCATGTAGTATATTCGACTGTTATGTCACGTGTGTAGTATTTGGAAACCGATGTATCATGGGGATTATTTCTTAAATAATCGCCCACTTGTTTAAAACATGCATTATGTATAATAATGGTGTGCTTTTCATGAAACGAATGCAATATTTTCTAAAACGTATCATATAGAGGTCAAATACCTCGCTATGGGACCAATGAATAACGTACTATGTTTATAGTAATATGGACGGGTCGTTTCAGTTGGTATCAGAGCGGTGGTCTTAGCGAACCATGTCTTGCATTAGTGTGTCTAACAGATATTTATTAAGATGCATTAGTGAGTCTGGACTTCGACCTTAACTGCATGTCAAAATTTTTGCTTATCATTTCTAGTCGGAAATCATCTGCTTATCACCCTTAGAAAATTACATGCTTATCATTCTTAGTCTAGACACATCTTACTGCATTGATTGCATAAATAGTGTATAGAAAAAGTTCATATTTTAGCGTATATGCTAATTCATATCTTAGCGTATCTGTTACTGTAAACTTTGCCTAACATATTCGGTAAATTCCTCCGTAATCTATGATATCTTTTGCCTTATATATATAGATATTCTATGTAATTAGAATACCATCTGATAGCCGGAAATCATTTCATATCGAAAAATCCTTTATTCAATCGTACGAAATGGAACTCTCCACTAGTTCAAGTCCCTCAAATTCCGATATGAAATTTCACTCGAGCTCCGAAAGCAGTGTGACCGGAATGGATCAACCAATTAGCCATCATCTATTTTGGATGAATTGGAGATGGGTTCGTAGTCTACTTAATCATTGGAGACAAGAAGAAGGTGATCCCTTCCATCTACCACATTGCCCTCTTGGTGAAGAACATGAGGCACTTACCGGTGAACCCGTTCGTAACACCATTTTCTCTCCTTTCCAGGATATGCCGCAACGAGTATAATATTACTAATATTATTGAGGCTATCCGACCTTTACTCCGTATCTTGCGTGGTGAATTATTTAGTAAAAAAAAAAAATTTACTGTCATGAAAAGCAAAACTTCATTAGCAAGTGCATCCTACATCATTTCATTCCCTTTATAAAGTTCTTGACCCCTCTTTTTATTCAAGAAACTTTAAACATCTTCTTTCACAATACAAAATAAAACAAATTCTCATCATCTATACTCACATCAAACCACTACCAGCACCAGCAGCAGCAGCAGCATTACAAACAACATCACAAGCCTCAACATCGTAAGCCGCATTACGAGCATCAACATCATACGCACCGCAGGCACTGAGGGATACCAACAATAATGAGTGATGAAGTATTAATTCATTATTTCATTTACGCTGAAGAAATATTCCGCGGCGATTATGTAATCTCTAAAGTTTTAGGGATTATTCATTTCTAGTTCCAACCGTAAACCAAATGAGATTAATATAATATTAACTCATTAAATCCATATTATATCTGAAGAAAATATACATACATATATTTTTATAAAGACTGTAATAAAAATTCTTTTGTACAAAATATTACTTGTGAAATTTTATTTTAACAGGTAGGTAATACCCTAGAAATACTTAAGTTCACATTAATATGTTACACTGTACATTTTCAATGATGTTTCGACAATCGTTAATTATACTCTCTCCTTTCATAGCAATATACATCATTTCACAAAATTCAAGACAACCATTTTCCATACCAATTCAATTACATATTCTGATTTTGACAGATCAAAATCCAAGTCAAGATTTAAGAAGTGCCATCAATCTTAAATTCCTACATCCTTCAAAATTATACTTTAAATTCAAACTATACTGGAACATCACTTTCATTCACAGAACTCATAAAGATATTCGTATCATTCAAGATTCACGACGAATTCATTATACGGATATTGATGATGACAACCTGCGTCTAAACCCTTCAAAATTCTTGAAAACATCTCAACTAAGGAACAATCGAGAGAATGAACCAATCACACGATACATACGAAGAATATATGCATGCATTCGGAGGACACTTGAACCTAAGCAAAGGTTCAACACGTATCCGTGTCAGATCCTTTAGCATTATTATTACCCAAAATAACTTTACAATCCCTTTTCAAAATAGCAAATTTTGTCACAGCTCCAAAAAGACAACTTCGACTTTTCATCCGGAGTAGCCTTATTATAACCTTGATATATACATTGTCTTTTCGCCATCGTTACTGGGGAACCTTTTATATTCCACCACATTAGTAGTAAGCTTACCAGCAACTTTATTGCTCTTTGACTTAAATCTCTCTGAAAGATCACTATAAAACCTTGTCATGTACCCATCTACATCTTATAACAATAATTGTCATACCAAACCCCAGGAAGCATCAATAATTATTCTTGAATCTCACATCATTTCTGCATATACATATAATGTTATTTCCTGGAATTATAATTCTGAAATCCGGAATAGCACTTCAGCCTATGAATCAGTACTATGAAGTTTTGAAAAAGCTGAATGAAGCAGCAGAAACTGTAGACAACCATAACAGTCAAAAGTTGATGATAAAGAATATTGTGTTAGCAAAGCATAGAAAAAGAGAAGGTTTGAAACTGGAAAACGGATTGAGCAAACCCTGAAGGAGGATGTGGATAAATCACAAGGACGAAATCTACCTTCAAAGAATCCAAATGATTCGGTGTTTGCAAAAATTCTTAGCAAATACCTTGCTCCTTATTCTAAAACCCTTGCAGACAATATTCTTCATCATCCTCTTATCTTAAATATTCTAAGATATCATCGTATCTTCCATTATAAATATCCTTCATATTTCTGAAGATATTTTCATAACCATTCTTATCTGAAATCATTTATTCCTTCGCGTTATCTGTATCACATCATAAAGAAAACTGTTTTAGTTTCTAAATATCTGAAACCTCTGAGTGTAAAGTATAAATGTTTTTGAAGTAATGTTGGGAACTGAAGCATGAGTTAGTATAATATAATGACACTTGATCAACGTGATTATATTACAGTAAGTCATGCCGAGTTTCTAAATGGAACGTAATGATTCACAAACCATAACGTAATCATGTGCCATGTTACATGACTCTTACATTCAATCTAATCTCTAAACATATCAAGAACATATTCTATTGATAGTTCTATCTTTTCCTTTGGATTCTGGTAATTTCACAAGTCAAATTGTGCTATTACAATTTCTCTCTTAGAGCATTAGCTATGTTCATTCTGAATTTCATATTTATGAATTCTAGACCATTATTCGCTTGACTTGAAGTCAGGAAAAGAAGACAGAAGCATGAAACTCCAAAATATAAGGAAAAAATATAAGCACGAAGACAACGCAGAAATTACAAACCCTGTATATTGATGCGTATAGCAATATAAAGACACGGGAAAACTAAGAACACTATAAACCCAAGAGCATAGTAAAAATTAACGGGTTCCTCCGGTGGAAGATGAAAAAGAAGAATGACAGATGTGATAGTCAAGAATATATCAAGAATTAAAACTGGATGGAGCATATTGACGAATGTTTTGGAAGTACGAAGAAAGGAAGAAAGTATAAAAGATGGGAGATGTGGAAATAAGGAAACGTAGGAGGTTGATTTATAGTAAAATATCAGACAGAGAAATCGAGACATATTATTGCATTAAATCGAAGAGGATCATAATTTCCTTAATCGCCGAAGAATCAAATATTATATAGATTACAAAGATTTTCTTTAATTCGGAGATCAACTGTGATGACGTAAAAAGATAAGACGAATCCCTATTATCTCATTTCACTCTTTTACGATAGCTTCACTCATACGTTTCGAGTAATCGAATTATTTTATCCATATTTCTCAATCATGATAAAACCTTATGAATCAACTTATATTCATCATAATAACATTCTTATTGTTAGCCATGACGACCTCGATCAAATTTTGGGACGAAATTTCTTTAACGGGTAGGTACTGTGACGACCCGGAAATTTTTGACCAAATTTAAACTTAATCTTTATATAATTCCGACTTGATAAGCAATGAATTTTAATAAATCTTGAACCTCCGAAAAGAGTTTTACACAAGCTTTTGGTCACCCTTTTATTTCGACGATTCACGAATGTCATAACTTGATTTAATTGTTTAATTATTGTGTATATATATGGATTTATATATATATATTTAACTTGAAAATATGATAATTAAATATCTCATTAAGTATATTAACAAAGTATTATATATATATATTTTCATACTACTAATTTAAAGAGTTTTCAAACAATATATATTACTATTTAAACGACGTAATTAACTTATGTTAAAATGTATTTACATATAATGTATTACGAGTGTAAATACATCCTTACAAGTATTGAATACACTTTATAATATACCAATACATATAAAGGATAGCTATACTGGTATTTTCATTCAATTTCTTCAAGAATTCTACTCGCATTCATACGGCATTTTTACCCGTATTATATAAAGCTTCTAGAAGTATTTACTATTGGTATATACCAATAGAAATCTGCAATTATTTGTGTAATATGTCATCCATGACCTAATCAATTTAATATGTCATCCATGACTAAATACATTTTAACTTATCTTAGATATTTTCACTAAATACCAAATTTTCAAGCCTATAAATAGGCACCATTTCTAACTCATTTTTACACATTCATTTTCCAAATTTTACTTCCAATTTTCACACACACTTGCAAAACTCTCTCAAGTTTTGTTCTACTACTTCTTTCTAGCAACTTTACATTCTAAACTTGAGGTAAAAACTCTACTTCAACTCTTGTTCAATTCATATGTTTATAGCTATCTATATAAGAGTTTATAAACTAGAACATAGTTTAGTTGATTCTAAACTTGTTTGAAGAACTAATCTAATCTTTCTAACTTAACTCTAATAACACTTATTTATATTTATTATAATGTTATATTAAGTTAATATAAGAACTTATAACTTGTACATATGAAGAACACCTTGAAACTTAACATATATCGTTTAATCTCCATTCGGTAAAAAGCGGGCTGTTTTGGGTTGGGAATTAAAAACCTATCTTAGACTTTGAGTTCGAGGCTAAGACTTTGAAAATATGTTAATATATGTAAATAAGACTTCCATTATGTTTTTCATGATTTTAGACAAAGTGAAAGTATTTTATCAAAAATCATATATTGGGTGGATGCCGGGATTTTTTCAAATCTGTCCATCGACACAAAAAGAGGGTAAAGCTCTAAAAATTACTACTTGGGATGAAATTTTCGAATTGGTTTTGTAAAATTTATTTCTTAACGAATCCATAGCAATTTAATTCACTTTAAACGGAGTTGTAATGAATATTTGGCGAGCAAAACAAAATCTGCTAAAATTAACGTTGTATGGAAGAAATTTATATTATAAAAACTATATTAACCATATCCTTGTTAAATTTTCCTATATCCTATATATATTTGAACATGTTATCAGTAGTATAACAAAATATTATAATCTTGGTTAATTCTGTGATTGTATATATGTATAATAATATTCTTGGTACGTCCTAACACAATAAGTATACAATACGTTTTGATAAATCTTAAGACAATACGTACACAATACGTCTTAGTTAATTCTAAGACAATACGTATACAATACGTCTATGGGTTAATGTAAAGACAATACGTATACAATACGTCGTGGGGTAATTCAAAGATTATATATACCGATTATTGGACTGGTTGACATTTCAGACTATTTTGGACTACTAACAAATAACTACTAACATAAAAATGTTAAAAATTAATATATAAGTATTCTATGAACTTGTTTTATTTTATTCACATGTCTTATTATTATCTGAATCATTATTATTGTTATAGGTTCGTGAATCCAAGGACGACGGCCATATTTTTAATAAGCTGAAAACTTATTATTAATATACTTTTACTACGGTGAGTATATAGTCCCATTTTTAAACTTTAAAAATATTTTGGGATGAGAATACATGCATTTTATATTTTACGCTATGGACACAAGTACTTAAAATATATTCTACGTTGAGTTGTACCACCTTGCATATCTTCCCTAATAGCTTGGTAACTAATATTTACATGTTGTAAGAACATGTAAGCGCGAATCCTATTGATAGATCTATCGGGTTTGACAACCCCAACATGGCTAGTCGCTCTAGTATCGTAAACGGTTGCATAGTACTTCATTTTTACTACACTTGGTACAGTGTAGGGAGATTTCAAAATAAAGGGAATATGCTACATTTATGGTTAAGTATGGTTACCGAAACTGAAAGGATCCGAAACTAATCATCCGGACATCGTCCATATAGATTAAAAACGAATTACAATAGTTGATAACATCGCGAGGTACTTGACCTCTATATGATACATTTTACAAACGTTGCATTTATTTCTTAAAGGCAATCTATTATTACATCGAGAGTTGACATATTAGCCTAACATTTTATAACAACCAAATGATCTAATCTGCCATTTGCATAACAATAGTCTTTAATGAACTTCAATGACTCGAATGCAACGTCCTTGTATCATAGCTTAAATGGTCCCAAACAATATCCTTAATATGAGCTAATGCACAGCGGAAGACTTAATTCGTACCTGAGAATAACATGCTTTAAAACGTCAACATAAAGTTGGTGAGATATATAGGTTTGTTGCTAGCAGCGTTATAACAATGGACCACAAGATTTCGTATATAATCATTTCAATAAAAATATTCTAAGTGGTTGAGCACTTGGTAACCATACTTAACATTTTCACGTCGCATATTCCCTTTAATATGAAATCTTACTACACCGTACCAAGTGTAGTCACAAAACGAAGTACTGTGCAACCGTTGAATACTGGTCGTCCAGTCCGGTTGGGGTTGTCAGGCCCGATAGATCTATCAACAGGATTCGCGTTTACAATACCGCTGTAAATATTAGTTACCAAGCTACAGGGAAGTATGCCAGTGGTACAACTCAACGTAGAACATATTTTTCAGTTACTTGTGTCCATATCGTAAAACATAAAATACATGTATTCTCATCCCGAAATATTTAGAGTTTAAAAGTGGGACTATATACTCACTGTTGTCTTGAAGATATGTAATTTGACTCGGTCTCCGATTGATATCACGAACCTATCCATATATAATATATCAATATGTTTTCATTTTTAAACAAACGTTATAAATATATACTTGTTATACTTTTAATACTTTGAATAATTCCTTAGTCCGTAGTTAGCAGTCCGATGTTAGTAATTCAATTTTAATGGTTCATTTTTAGATGTTTAATATACCCGCAATGAAATAAATAAAACCCCCAACGAAATCAATAAAACCCCATCGTATATGTGTTGGTCGAGATTAATCTTGACCCATGGTACCGGTGTTGTCAAATGACGTGTTGCGTACATAAAGTACCGGTGTTGTCAAATGACGTGTTGCGTACAATCATGGGATCTTATGATTAATCTTCTCGTGTTGTTTACGGGTGATCCTGAACCATATAAAATTGAATTATAAGTACATATATATAAAATATCATGTTATCTTAGAAATATGTGATTTATATAATTTTTTTCCAATTGATCCCGTAATTGAAATGATCTAGGATAACCAATTTTGTTTCGGTCATAGTTTCTTCGTTACAAATCCGTTTTCGTTGATTCAAATTGCCATCTTCTTGGATCGAGTTCTTCTTTAAGACTATGAACTGTAAATACCTTGGTTTGTATTCAAAATCATACGGCATAGGTGAGACTTTAGTGAAACATATGAAGTTAAACATTTTTGTTACAACAAAATCATTTAATGACCATTTTTCTAAAAATACTTATACTTTGAAAAACCAAGTTTTACCTTGTTAAATTAACATATACATAAGTTATATTACAGGTCTTGAAGTATTTTAAAAGTTAAGTTAGAAGGATCTATTTAGTTTGCAAACAAGTTTGAAAACATTCAAACTATGTTCTTGTTGTTAAACTTTTGTACCACAAAATAAGATAGCTATATATATATGAATCAAATAAGGTTATGAACATAGATTCTACCTCAAGTTCCTTGGATAAGATTGCTGTAAAAGAGGAGTAAGAAGCTAGAATCAAAAAGGTGTTGGAAGTGGATGAAAGATTGGAAGTAAGTTGGTGTTCTTGGAAGGTTTTCTTGAAGTGTTTTTGTATGATTTTCTTATGGTGTTTTAGTATGGTTTTTGAAGCTAGATCTTCTTGAAAACTTTGCTGAATTGATTAAGGGTTTTAAGGCTTCAAAGTATGTGTGTGTTTTGGCTAAAATATTGAAGTAAAATGAAACAAAAATGCTCATGTATTTATACTAAAAAAAACGTGTATAATGGGAGTATATGGACAAAATTTTCAAGTAATCATTTTATGTATCTAGTCCTAATTGCTTCCAAATACAATTACCTAGCCCTAAGGGCATGTACAATGGCTGGTTAGGTGGTGATTTGACATGTATTTACTATTAGTAAATACATATAGAAGCTATGTATGATACGAGTACAAATACTCTAGGTATACGTATAGAATTTTGTGAAAAATGGAATGAGGATTCAAATATAGCTATCTTTTGTGAATACACTTATATGGTTTTATGTATTTAAGTCTTTAAAAGTGATTAAATACATTACTTATACGATATATGTATAAACATTATAGGTTGTAAGTATTTATGTCAAATAACGTTACGTATTGTTATTGTTTTGAAAACTTAAGTTAGTAGTTTCAAAATATACTTATAACTTGTTGTTATTAATACAAAATGAGATATTAAAACATTCTTAGATCATGTTAAATATGTATATATACATATATATACACAAACGTATAATTATCATATATTGTATAGTTCGTGATATCGTCGGTCAAACTAGATGGTCAAACGTTGTGTAAAACTCTTTTCGAAAATATAAGTCTCAACAATTTGGATTGCTTATCATGTTGGTAAGGTTTAATTTATGTAAATATTAATCTTATAAGTATAGAAAGATTGAAAAGGTGCGGGTCAACTTTACGGTTTTTGCTTATCGTGTCGGAACCATACAGAGATTAGAGTTTAAATTTGGTCGGAAATTTCTTCCGGGTCGTTACAGTACCCATCCGTTAAAGAAATTTCGTCCTCGAAATTTGGTAGAGGTTGTCATAAACAACAATAGGAATGTTTTCATGACGAATATGAGGTAATAATGAAATTTTATCATTATTGAAAGATTTAGATAAAACGATTTGGTTAAGTGAGACGCACGAGCGAAGCTATCACAAAAGAGTGAAATGAGTAAATATAGAATTGTTGTAACTGATGACGTGATTAGGATTGATTTCCGGAATTTATGGAAAATCTTACGTAATAAGATTTGGTTCTTTGGCGATCAAGATCTTCTTTGATTTAGTGCGGCGATCTGTTTCGATTTCTTTGTCGAATATTTTGCTATAAATCCATTTCCTTCTCTTCCTTATTTCCACAACTCACATCTTCTATCCTTTCTCCTTCAACTCATACCTTAAAGTATTCTTTTAAATGCTCCATCCCGTTCTAATTCTTGTTATACTTCTAACTTTCATATCTTTCATTCTTCTCTTTCATTTATCGCCAGAAGAATCTATTTACTTCTATCCTTTCCTCGGAATTATAATATTTTTAATTCTCCCGTGTCTTTACGTTGCAATACGTATTGATATACACGGTTTGTAAATCCTGGGTGATTTTCGGCCTTTGTATTCTTCATTATTTTTCAAAGCTTCATACTTTCGTTTTCTCTTCCTGACTTTGAGTCAAGCGAGTAATGGTCCGGAATTTGTAGATATGAGATTCGAAATGAGTATAGCTAATGCTCTAAGAAAGAAATGGTAATAGGACAAATTTTGATTTGTCAAATTACCAGAATACCCCGGAAAAGATAGAACTGTCAGGATGACATGTTCCTATTATGTTTGAGAATTGGATAGAATGTAAGAGCCGTGTAACATGGCACATGATGATGGTACTGTGAATCATCACATTTCATTAGAAACTTAACATGACTTACTGTAATATAATGAAGTTGATCAAGTTTCATTATATTATACTAATTCATGCATCAGTTCCCAACACTGCTTCAGAACATTCCTATTTTAAACTTGAAGGTTTTAGAACTTAGAAACTAACACAGTTTCTTTTATGTTGTAACGCAGATATTACGGAGAGATAAATATTCTCAGATAAGAATATTTGTGAAAATATCTCCAGAAATATGGAGAATATGTATAACGGAAGATATGAAGATATCTTATAATATCTAAGATAAGATGATGATGAAGAATATCATCGGGAAAGGTTTAGGATAAGGGGTAGGGTTTTTACTAATGGTTTCAGCAGGCACTGAATCGTTTGAATCCTTTGAAAGCAGATTCAGTTCTTGTGATTTATCTACATCCTCCTTCATACTTTGCTCAATCCGTTTTCCAGTTCCAACTCTCCTCTTTTTCTAAGCTTTACCAACACAATGTACTTCATCATTAAACTTTTGACTGTTAAAGTCGTTTACAGTTTTTGCTGCTTCTTTAGCATTTCAAGAACTACTTCATAGTCCAGGATGTTTTTTTTTTTTCAGATCTTCACATTCGAAATATGTAATTCTTAGGGGTAGTCGTTCTTGGTATAACTGGGAGAATTTCTACGAGATTTTCAAAATACTGATTGCGGATTTCGCCAAAGAGATAACGAGTTGCTGGTACGTCTGCTGATGATGTTGTGAAAAAGGTTCTCCGGTAACAACGGCGAAAGGTCAAAGTATAAATATCGAGATTATAATAGGAGTAGTCTCACTGAGAAGTCAAAGTGGAGCTGTGACAAACTTAGCTTCTTGAAAAGGAATTGTAGGGTTGTTCTTGCTAATAAATGGCAAAGGATTCAATACGTTATGTGTTAAATTATGAATTTGGGTTCGAGAGTTCTTCAGGTGTATAACTGTATGTATAAATCTTCATTCCGTAGGCGAGGTGCGGCGGGTTCAACTTCTCGGTCGAGGTGTTTTCAGGAATCATGAAAAGATTTAAATGAGGATTATAATTGTCGAAGTACAAATGAGGTTTAGGATGAAATCAAGTGGCAAACTTGAAGAATTGTTTAGTTTCATATGTTATAATCAACATTTTATTTCATTTTAATTGTCCAATGTTTCTTCTTTATGCCACTTGTTGGATTTGGATAGGTAAAAAAAAAAAATTCAAATATGAAATTTAAATGGAAATGGTTATTCTGGGGTGAACGGATACGTATATCGATGGTTGTAAGTAGAATAACAAATGACCGTTGAATCAGATTCAAGAATGTACAATATAACTTATTAATGTGAATTCTAAATATTCCTTGGGTACTACCCACCCGTTAAAATATTTTCATCATTATTAGTTTGTACGAAGAAATTTTTAATTACTATCTTTATGAAAATATACTTGCATATATATTTTCTTCAGAGATAATCATAGATTTAATGAGTCAATAAGATAATAAACTCATTTGATTTATCGTTAATTCTAGATTACATAATCTCTAAGACTTTAGAAATTACATAATCGTCATACGATACGTAAAGAGAAGATAATCGATGTAGAACGATATATAGAACGAAGATCATACTCGAAGTACAGATATTGAGTCGTGTGATGTTGATATTCGAGATACAGATTGTGATGTTGAGATTTTGGGGGTGACAAGAGTACTGTCGGCGTTGATGATGGTGGTATAGATTATGCTGCTGGTGCTGCTGCTGGTGTTTGTAACCTTCGCACCGTATTTTCTAAAGCCACTACCTGAGCGCGAAGCTCGTTGACTTCTTCTATTATACCGGAATGATTGACGGTTGGAACGAGCGAATGAACAAGATTCGAAATATGGGATAGTATGTAATCATGACGAGATACTCTAGAAATGAGCGAGAAAATGGTGTTTCGAATAGGTTCGCCGGTAAGTGCTTCAGGTTCATCGTTAAGAGGACAATTTGGTGGATGGAATGGATCACCTTCTTCTTGCCTCCAGAGATTTAGTATATTACGAACCCATCCCCAATTCATCCAAAATAGATGATGGGAAATTGGTTGATCCATTCCGGTGACGCTGTTCTCGGAGCTCGAATGGAAATCCATATCGGCGTAGCTATCGAAGTCGGAGGAATTCGAACTGGATGAAGAATCCATCTTGTATGGTCGGAGAAATGAATTTTTGGTTTGGAATAGATTATAGGAGTTGGGTTTGGTACTCTTCAATACATAATTTACATATGTATATATATAATATCAAAATCCCATGAATTACGGAGAATCTTTGAAATACGTCAGACAATGTCTATAATAACAGATACGCTAGGATATGAATTTTGTCTATACACTATCGATGCACTAAGTGCAGTAAGACGTGTCTAGACTTAAGAATGATAAGCAGGAAGTTCCCTAAGAAAGATAAGCAGATGATTTCCGACTAGGATTGATAAGCAAAACTTTTGACAAGCAGACACGGTCAAAGTCCAGACTCACTTAATGTATCCTAACAACTACTAGTTAGACACACTAATGCAAGGCCTGGTTCGCTAAGACCAACGCTCTGATACCAACTGAAAGGATCCGAAACTAATCATCCGGACATCGTCCATATAGATTAAAAACGAATTACAATAGTTGATAACATCGCGAGGTACTTGACCTCTATATGATACATTTTACAAACGTTGCATTTATTTCTTAAAGGCAATCTATTATTACATCGAGAGTTGACATATTAGCCTAACATTTTATAACAACCAAATGATCTAATCTGCCATTTGCATAACAATAGTCTTTAATGAACTTCAATGACTCGAATGCAACGTCCTTGTATCATAGCTTAAATGGTCCCAAACAATATCCTTAATATGAGCTAATGCACAGCGGAAGACTTAATTCGTACCTGAGAATAACATGCTTTAAAACGTCAACATAAAGTTGGTGAGATATATAGGTTTGTTGCTAGCAGCGTTATAACAATGGACCACAAGATTTCGTATATAATCATTTCAATAAAAATATTCTAAGTGGTTGAGCACTTGGTAACCATACTTAACATTTTCACGTCGCATATTCCCTTTAATATGAAATCTTACTACACCGTACCAAGTGTAGTCACAAAACGAAGTACTGTGCAACCGTTGAATACTGGTCGTCCAGTCCGGTTGGGGTTGTCAGGCCCGATAGATCTATCAACAGGATTCGCGTTTACAATACCGCTGTAAATATTAGTTACCAAGCTACAGGGAAGTATGCCAGTGGTACAACTCAACGTAGAACATATTTTTCAGTTACTTGTGTCCATATCGTAAAACATAAAATACATGTATTCTCATCCCGAAATATTTAGAGTTTAAAAGTGGGACTATATACTCACTGTTGTCTTGAAGATATGTAATTTGACTCGGTCTCCGATTGATATCACGAACCTATCCATATATAATATATCAATATGTTTTCATTTTTAAACAAACGTTATAAATATATACTTGTTATACTTTTAATACTTTGAATAATTCCTTAGTCCGTAGTTAGCAGTCCGATGTTAGTAATTCAATTTTAATGGTTCATTTTTAGATGTTTAATATACCCGCAATGAAATAAATAAAACCCCCAACGAAATCAATAAAACCCCATCGTATATGTGTTGGTCGAGATTAATCTTGACCCATGGTACCGGTGTTGTCAAATGACGTGTTGCGTACATAAAGTACCGGTGTTGTCAAATGACGTGTTGCGTACAATCATGGGATCTTATGATTAATCTTCTCGTGTTGTTTACGGGTGATCCTGAACCATATAAAATTGAATTATAAGTACATATATATAAAATATCATGTTATCTTAGAAATATGTGATTTATATAATTTTTTTCCAATTGATCCCGTAATTGAAATGATCTAGGATAACCAATTTTGTTTCGGTCATAGTTTCTTCGTTACAAATCCGTTTTCGTTGATTCAAATTGCCATCTTCTTGGATCGAGTTCTTCTTTAAGACTATGAACTGTAAATACCTTGGTTTGTATTCAAAATCATACGGCATAGGTGAGACTTTAGTGAAACATATGAAGTTAAACATTTTTGTTACAACAAAATCATTTAATGACCATTTTTCTAAAAATACTTATACTTTGAAAAACCAAGTTTTACCTTGTTAAATTAACATATACATAAGTTATATTACAGGTCTTGAAGTATTTTAAAAGTTAAGTTAGAAGGATCTATTTAGTTTGCAAACAAGTTTGAAAACATTCAAACTATGTTCTTGTTGTTAAACTTTTGTACCACAAAATAAGATAGCTATATATATATGAATCAAATAAGGTTATGAACATAGATTCTACCTCAAGTTCCTTGGATAAGATTGCTGTAAAAGAGGAGTAAGAAGCTAGAATCAAAAGGGTGTTGGAAGTGGATGAAAGATTGGAAGTAAGTTGGTGTTCTTGGAAGGTTTTCTTGAAGTGTTTTTGTATGATTTTCTTATGGTGTTTTAGTATGGTTTTTGAAGCTAGATCTTCTTGAAAACTTTGCTGAATTGATTAAGGGTTTTAAGGCTTCAAAGTATGTGTGTGTTTTGGCTAAAATATTGAAGTAAAATGAAACAAAAATGCTCATGTATTTATACTAAAAAAAACGTGTATAATGGGAGTATATGGACAAAATTTTCAAGTAATCATTTTATGTATCTAGTCCTAATTGCTTCCAAATACAATTACCTAGCCCTAAGGGCATGTACAATGGCTGGTTAGGTGGTGATTTGACATGTATTTACTATTAGTAAATACATATAGAAGCTATGTATGATACGAGTACAAATACTCTAGGTATACGTATAGAATTTTGTGAAAAATGGAATGAGGATTCAAATATAGCTATCTTTTGTGAATACACTTATATGGTTTTATGTATTTAAGTCTTTAAAAGTGATTAAATACATTACTTATACGATATATGTATAAACATTATAGGTTGTAAGTATTTATGTCAAATAACGTTACGTATTGTTATTGTTTTGAAAACTTAAGTTAGTAGTTTCAAAATATACTTATAACTTGTTGTTATTAATACAAAATGAGATATTAAAACATTCTTAGATCATGTTAAATATGTATATATACATATATATACACAAACGTATAATTATCATATATTGTATAGTTCGTGATATCGTCGGTCAAACTAGATGGTCAAACGTTGTGTAAAACTCTTTTCGAAAATATAAGTCTCAACAATTTGGATTGCTTATCATGTTGGTAAGGTTTAATTTATGTAATTATTAATCTTATAAGTATAGAAAGATTGAAAAGGTGCGGGTCAACTTTACGGTTTTTGCTTATCGTGTCGGAACCATACAGAGATTAGAGTTTAAATTTGGTCGGAAATTTCTTCCGGGTCGTTACAGAAACGCTCAACAACTTATAGAATACTTTTATACACTTGCGAGTGTACATATATTTATAACTAGGAAATCTTGTGGTCTATATTTATATCGATGCTAAACCTATATATCTCACCAACCTTTGTGTTGACTATTTAAGCATGTTTATTCTCAGGTCCTTAAGAAAGTCTTCCGCTGTTGCATTATCTGAGCAAGCTGTGCATGGAGTCTCATGCTTTTGTTTAAATGAAGTGTTGCATTCAATAAAACCTTTGTCATGTATTATATTCGACTGTTATGTCACGTGTGTAGTATTTGGAAACCGATGTATCATGGGGATTATTTCTTAAATAATCTCCCACTTGTTTAAAACATGCATTATGTATAATAATGGTGTGCTTTTCATGAAACGAATGCAATATTTTCTAAAACGTATCATATAGAGGTCAAATACCTCGCTATGGGACCAATGAATAACGTACTGCATTTATAGTAATATGGACGGGTCCTTTCATGAAAGTTGTAAAAGAAGAATAATAGACAGATGGATGGGTTATATAGTTTGTAATCCTAATTAAAACCGAAAAGCGGATTTGGTTCAGAAGGTTTGGGGTGTTAGCGGTTAGCGAGAGGTCTTGAGTTCGAGCCTGGGCAAGGGCTGTTTTTCTTTGAAACTTATTCTTTTGAGGTAGTCTATTTTATTTATTATTATTAGTATTATTATTATTATTACTATTATTATTATTATTGTTATGTTATTATTATTACTTACTAGTATTATTGTATTACTAATTATTATCATTATTAGTAATAACATGGTCATTAAAAATTATTATCATTAAAATAGTTTATATTATTATCATTATTATTATTATTATTATTATTATTATTATTATTATAAGTATTAATAATAATATTATTAGTAGCAAACTTATCATTTTTGTATTATTATCAATATTATGATTATGATTAGCATTATTAATATTATTATAAAAATGATACAATTTATTAGTACTTTCATAAATATTAGTATTATTATCATTCTATAAATAATAAGATTATTATTATTAACATAAGTATATTATTAATGTTATTATCATTATATTTATCATTACTAATAATAACTTAGAACTACTGTTTTGATAAACAAATGAAATATATAAATAATTATGTTTAACACATATAACATAACAAAATATTTTTATATATAAAAGGAATATATGAAACATAGATATATTATTAATATAAAAATGATATAATTAATAAGTTATATATATAAACTTATTCGATTACGATTATGTGTATTAATATATACACAAATGATATAGGTTCGTGAATCCAAGGCCAACCCTGCATTGTTCAGTATCGCCGTATGCATATTTTTACTAAAAAATATCGTATTGTGAGTTTCATTACTCCCTTTTTAAATGCTTTTGCAATATATATTTTTGGGACTGAGAATACATGCCCTTTTATAAATATTTTACGAAATAGACACAAGTAATCGAAACTACATTATATGGTTGAATGATCGAAGCCGAATATGCCCCTTTTTGCTTGGTAGCCTAAGAATTAGTAAACCAGTCTACTAATTGACGCGAATCCTAAAGATAGATCTATTGGGCCTAACAAACCCCATCCGTTGTAACGGATGATTTAGTACTTCAAGTTTTATATCATGCCCGATGGATGTCCCGGAATGATGGGGATATTCTTATATGCATCTTGTTAATGTCGGTTACCAGGTGTTCAATCCATATGAATGATTTTTGTCTCTATGCATGGGACGTATATTTATAAGAAATGGAAATGAAAATCTTGTGGTCTATTAAATTGATGAAAATGATCGATTATGATAAACTAATGAACTCATCAACCTTTTGGTTGACACTTTAAAGCATGTTTATTCTCAGGTATTAAAGAAATCTTCTGCTGTGCATTTGCTCATTTTAGAGATATTACTTGGAGTCAATCATGACATATTTCAAAAGATGTTGCATTCGAGTCGTTGAGTTCATCAAGAATATTATTAAGTCAATTATAGTTGGACATATTATGAAATGGTATGCATGCCATCAACTTTCGATGTAATGAAAGTTTGTCTTTTAAAAATGAATGCAATGTTTGTAAAATGTATCATATAGAGGTCAAATACCTCGCGATGAAATCATATGTTATTGCATTCGTCCTTATGGATTAGGACGGGTCTTTACATTTAGTATCAGAGCGGTGGTCTTAGAGAACCAGGTCTTGCATTAGTGTGTCTAACTGATAGTTGTTTAGATGCATTAGTGGGTCTAGACTTCGACCATGTCTGCATGTCAAAAGTTTTGCTTATCATTTAGTGTCGAAAATTAATTGCTTATCATCCTTAAAGTCTAGACATGTCTTACTACCTCTATTGCATAGATAGTGTATAGATAAATTCATATCTTAGCGTATTTGTTATTGCTACCTTTGCCTGACAGCTTCCGTAGATTCCTTCGTAACTTATGGGATTTTAGTATTATATATGCATATGTAAATTATGTATTGAAGGGTACTAATCTACATCCTATAATCTATTTCTTATTGAAAATCCTTCATCTGATCGTACGAGATGAATCCCTCAACCAGTTCGAATTCCTCGGATTTCGACAGCTATTCCGATATGGAGTTTCACCTAAGTTCTGAAAGCAGTGTCACCAGAATGAATCAACCAATTTATCTGATGGGATCGTAGCCTACTTAATCATTGGAGACAAAAAGAAGGTGATCCTTTCCATCAACCAAATTCACCTCTTGACGAAGAACCTGAAGCACTTACCGGTGAACCAGTCCGAAATACCTTTTTCACCCTCATTTCCCAAATATCTTGACATGATTAAATACTATCTCAGATTCTAAACCTTATTCATTCGCTCGTTCTTACCGACAATCATCCCGGAGTAATCGAAGAAGTCAACGAGCTTCGTGCTTGAGTAATGATTTTTGGAGAATATGGTGCACAATTTACCAGCTTCAACAACATCATCGGCACCAAAAGTACCATCAGTAACAGCACCAGTACCATTAACAATCCATGCCTCAACATCTCATTCTGTACCTCGAGTATAATCATCGTTCTACATGACGTTCTACATCAATTATCTTCATTCTTCATGGCGATTATGTAATCTCTAATGTTTTAGAGATTATGTATTCTAGTTCTGATGATAAACCAAATGAGATTAATATCATATTAACTCATGAAATCCATGATTACATCTGAAGAAAATATATATGTATATATGTTTTCATAAAGATTGTAATTAAAAATTCTTTTGTACAAATGTTAATGGTAAAAATATTTTAACGGGTAGGTAATACCCTAGAAATATTAAAATTTCACATTAATAAGTTACACTGTACATTCTTCGAATCTGATTCAACAGTTATTTACTATCCTACTTACATCCACCGATACACGTATCCGTTCACCACAGAATAACCATTTTCATTCAATTTCATATTTGAATTTTGATCTATCAGAATCCAACAAGTGGCATAATGAAGAAAACATTGGATAAAATAAAACTTGTTAGAAACAAACGAATTAACTATGAGAAATTTTGTTAAGAATCCACGCTAACTGTTCCTAGCTAACTGATCCTAGCTAACTGATTACATTTTATTTATCGCAATTTATATTCTCGCAATTTTATTTATCGTCATTTAATTTCTGTTATTTATTTTACGCACTTTAAATATCGGGACACGTATACAAGGTTTTGACATATCATATCGACGCATCTATATATATTATTTGGAATAACCATAGACACTCTATATGCAGTAATGATAGAGTTAGCTATATAGGGTTGAGGTTGATTCTACAATAATATATATACTTTGAGTTATGATCGAGTCTGAGACATGTATACAATGGGTCACGATACGTATTAATTAAATAGAATATTATATATTAAACTATATATGAATTATTGAATTACTAACTGTGGACTACAAACTGTGGATTACCAACATTGGACAATTAAAATGAATTAAAATATTGACTATAACATATGAAACTAAACATTTCTTCAAGTATGCCACTTGATTTCATCTTAAACCTCATTTGTATCTTGACGATTACAATCTGCGTTCAAACCCTTTCATGATTCTTGAAAACACCTCAATCGAGAGGATGAACCAACCGCACTTCATCTACAGAAAGAAAGATTTATGCATATAGTTATGCACCTGAAAACACTCGAAACCTGAGTAAACGTTTAACACGTATCTGTGCTAATTACTTTAGTGTTATTATTACCCAAAATAACTTGGTGATTCCTTTCAAAGTAGCAAATTTTGTCACAGCTCCAGCAAGTCAACTTTGACTTTTCGTTCGAAACAACCTTATTAACACCTTGATATATACGTGTGCTCTTTTATTGTTACCGGAGAACCTTTTATATTCCACCATATTACCATCAGCGTTTAATCATCTAAAAACACAATTCTCTTGAAACCACCTCGGATTGATAACCGATGCTTCAGGTATGGTAGCATTAAATGCAGAGGAAACTGAAAAATTGTAGATGGTCTAAATGGCCAAAAGTTTGATGATAAATAATGGAGTGTTAGGAACGCTCGATAGAAAATTTGATACTGAAAAACGAATTAAGCAAACCCTGAAGGAGACCAAGAACAAATACAAGGACCAAACTCTGTATTTAAAGAATCCTGATGATTCTGTTTCTGATGAAATTTTTAGAGAATACCTTTCTCCTTAATCGCTCTAAATCATTGTGAATGAATTTCTTCGTCACAATGTGAATCTAAAATTCTAAGATATTATTGTATCTTTCATTGTAAATATCCTCAATATTTCTGAAGATATCTTCATAAATATTCTCATCTGATATTAATTATCTCTCCGCGCTATCTGTGTTATCTCATAAAAGGAAACTGTTTTAGTTTCTATATTCTGTAAATCTTCGAATTTAAAATATGAATGTTTTGAAGTAGTGTTGGAAATTGATGCATGTGTTAGTATAATATAATGACACTTGATCAACGTGATTATATTATAGTAGGTCATGCTGAGTTTCTAATGAAACATGATGATTCACAAACTATAACGTCATCATGTGCCATGTTACACGACTCTTACATTCTATTTAATCTCCAAACATATCGAGAACATATCTTCCTGATAGTTCCATCTGTTCTCGTGAATTCTGGTAATTTAATCAAACAAGATTATGCTATTACAATCTCTCTTAGAACATTAGTCATGTTCATTCGAAACCTCATACCTACAAATACTGGACCATTATTCGCTTGACTTAAAGTCGGGAAGAGAAAACAAAAGTATGAAACTCTGAAATATAAGGGAGAATATGAAGCCCGATAACAACACATAAATTACAAACCATGTATATCAATGTTTATTGCAACATAAAGGCACGGAAGAATTAAAAACACTATAACCCCAAGGGCGAAGTAGAAGAAAACAAATTCCTCCAGTGGAAGTTGGAAAAGGAGAATGATTGTTGCGATAGTAAGGATAAGGACAAGGATCAGAACTGGATTAAGCATTTTCACAAACTTTTGAATTTGGAAATTGAGAATAGGAATGGTAAAAGTTATGGAACAGAAGGAGTTAATTTATAGTGAAATATCTGATGAAGAAATCAAGGTAGATCTCCACATTTAATTAGAGAAATCCTAAATTCCTGAATTACCGAAGAATCAAATCTTATAGAGATTCGAAGATTATCTTTAAATCACTGGAATTTCGGAAATCAATTATGTCTACGTCAAAAGATATGACAAGACTTTATTTTTCTCATTTCGTTCTTTTGTGATAGCTTCACCTATCCTCATCGCGTAATCGAATTGTTTTATCCGTATTCCTCAACGGTGATAAAACTCTATTTATCAACTCATATTCGTCATGAAAACATTTTATTTTTTAACCATGATGTAACGACCCGGATTTTTCTGCTAATATATTGAAGATTAATATTTACATAATTAATGTTTCCAACATGTTAAGCAATCAAACTCATTAAGAATTGGTTATTTGAAATGAATTTTATACAAACGTTTGGCCACCCAGTCTGTCTGACGATTCACGAACGTCGTAATTTGAAATAATTATATAATGATGTATGTATATATATATATATATATATATATATATATATATATATATATATATATATATATATATATATATATATATACTTATGATTTGTTAAAATGATATTTAAGTATCTCATTATATATAATAACAATTGGTTATATACATAAAATGAGATTACTAACTTAAAGACTTCAAGACTATATACATATATATAACGATTAACGTTGTAATAAATTCTAAATTAAAATGTATATATATGTATTGTATTAATATGGATTAATACACTTTTGAAAGACTTAAATACATATATCAACATAATTATACTCAACAAAGATAGCTATACTCATAATCTCATTCAATTCTATCAAGAATTCTACTCGTATTCATTCGGTATTTATACCCGTATCATACGCAGCTTCTAAACGTATTTACTATTGGTATATACATACCAAATAATTGATCTTAGCAGCCCTTAATCAGTTGTTAGACATGTATAAACATGATGGAGACTTGTGGGAACCATCCTTTGTCATTAACCATGACTTATTTGTAACAAAACAAAACTATATATATCATATATCTATATCTATATTCATGTATGTATGTATGTGTATATATACACAATTCATTTCATTTACATCTTCATTTTAACTCACTCTTAAACACATACTCAAAGTATTCAGCAACCTTTCATCATATATCCCATAAACCACTTCAAGAACAAGCTTAAAACATCATAACAAGAATCATTCAAGAACATATCAAGATAACCTTCCAACATGAAGAAGTTTACTTCCAATCTTTCAAGCTAACTCAACAACTCTTTAGGATCACTAATTCTACTTCCTTTCTAGTAGCTTTTCATCTTATAATCAAGGTAAGAATCATATATAAGCTTTAGTTCAATTCATATACTTATAACTATCTTATTTCAAGATAGAATTCTTATTCGAACTTTTGTTCATTTCATGATTTTTCTTCAAGAATTCCAAGCCATCAAGGGTATCTTTGAACTCAAGATATTCTCCTTATTTTTCTAGAAACTTTGTTCATTTGATTTGAGGTAGTAGCCTTATTCATAATCTTATTCGATTTATATTCACATAGCAATCTTATTTTGAGTTTATAACTAATAATAACAAGAACATAGTTTAGATTATTTCTAAACTTGTTTGCAAATAAACTTAATCCTTCTTACTTAACTTTTAAAATACTTCAACACATGTATTATGACTATATGTCAAGCTAACATAAGGATATAAAACTTGTAAACACGAAGAATACCTTAAAACTGAACATACGCCGTCATAGATCATCGGGGACTGTTTTGGGTTTAATTTTAAAAACCTATCTTAAACTTTGAATTAAAAGATTTCCTTTGGTGAAAAATCTTATTTTATATGGATATGAAATATATCCAAAATCCATGGTTAAACTCTAAGTGGAAGTATGTTTTTCAAAAAGGGTCATCAAGATGTCGTTCTTACGACGGATATGACTATCTTCTCTTATTTGACACCTAAGCTATATTTTTTACTATAAACCTACACTTTTTCTGTTAATATTAATAATGTTGAGTTCAATACGAAACCATGACAACTCGAATCACTCAAAACGGATTTGCAACGAAGAAATTTTGGGTAAAACAAAATTGGATATTTTTCTTAATTTTTAGCTACGGACATGATTCATAAAAATGGATGCTAACCTTATCCTAGCTAACTTACCTTGTATCCTATATGTATTTATACATGTATTGTTCCCGAACTTATGGAAATACAATTTATAATAGTCGTGATTAAGTTCTACGACAATATATTATAGTCTTAATAAAGATCGTAAGGCACCATATATATATATATATATATATATATATATATATATATATATATATATATATATATATATATATATATATATATATATATATATGACTTGATCACCGTGGATCCGTATACAGCGTTTTGACATATCATTTTGATTTCTTCTATATATATTATTGGAACGAACTATAAGACACCATTGGCAGTAATTTCGAGTTAGCTGTGGGTCGAAGTGGATTCCAAAATATTATATACTTTGAGTTGTGATCGAGCCTGAGACATGTATACAATGGGTCGCGGATTGCTTCAGACAATATACATATTATGTGTCTTATTATATTAAGACAATATATTATAGTGTTAGTGAATTCTAACACAATATACGCATTTATATTTATATATATATTTATACTGTTGGACTATTGGACTACAAACGTTGGACTACTAACAATGGACAATTAAAATTATCACAAGTATCATAAGTATGGAATATTAATTATATATATATATATATATATCTTGACACAAGAATACTGTTATTAGGTTCGTGAATTTGTCAAAGGCCAAGTCTTATTACCATCTAATCGAAAATCATCACAAGTGAGTTATAGTCCCATTTTTACTATTTAAATTATTTTGGGATGAGAATACATGCAAAATTTATAAATGTTTTACAAAATAAGCACAAGTTCATGGAACTACATTCTACGATTGAATTGTTATATCGGATATCCGTACTTATTATTATTATGCTTGGTAACCTAAAAATTAGTGAAAAACACTAATTGACGCGAATCCTAAAGGTAGATCTACGGGCACCAACCACCTCCATTTTCGAATAGTAGAAATGCTTTAGTACTTCGAAGGGTTCTCGTCATACATTTGAATAGTGGAATGTATGATGCCAGATATCTTAAGCGCTCTATGTTAAGGTCGGTTACCAGGCGACTCATCGTATGAATGATTTTTGCAGTTGTAATGATCCTGCGCATTTAATTAAATGAAATCTTGTGGCTTATTAAATGTTATGATTATTATATAGAAATTAAACCTATGACTCACCAACATTTTTGTTGACGTTTTAAGCATGTTTATTCTTAGGTGAATATTGAAAATGCTTCCGCTGTCGTATGCCAACCCAAGGTCAAGATTTGGAGTCGTCATAATTGTTTATATTGTTTAAACTTGCATTCGGAGTATTTGTTGTAATATATTTGATCATATTGTAATGGATTGTGTAAAAACTTATTTATTTGAGGAGATTGTCTTTGATAGACAATCTAAATTATGTCATTAAGACCTTTATTCAATAATAAAGGTTATGGTTGTTTTTAAAAACGAATGCAAGATTTGAAAAACGTCTCATATAGAGGTCAAAACCTCGCAAAGAAACCAATTAATATGAAACGTTTATAATTAATATGAACGGGGCATTTCACATGACGACCTCGATCAAATTTCGGGATGAAATTCCTTTAACGGGTAGGTACTGTGACAATCAAAAATTTCCGACTAAATTTAAACTTAATCTTTGTATGATTTCGACACGATAAGCAAAGTCTGTAAAGTTGAGTCTCAAAAAGTTTGAACTATTTTCATATATTCATGTGACCTTCGACTATCCCCAATGATTCACGAACCATTGCTTGTAAATATCTGGATATATATAAATATGTGTATATATAAATATATGTATATATATATATAATAACATGAACATTATTAAACTATTATACACATTTATTGTTATAAATAAATATGTACAATAAAATACATTAAAATAAAAACTATTACTTTATTTCTTGTATATATATATATATATATTGTTTAATTATTTAATATATATTTATTTGCGTAGTAAATTTTGTTATATAAAACTGTCTATATATATATATATACATAGTGTATATTAAATATAATTAATTTTGAGCTTAAATGGTAAATGTCTGTAACTTTTGGTTGACGTTTAATTATTTTTAAAATAGGTCTAATATATATATATATATGAAGTTTTAAAATAAAAGTTGTTCCAAAATTTGTTTAAAAATATAATAGTTTTGATAAATATTTTTTTACCTTTTCAATCGAAGTTTTCGTACTCCGTACATATAAATTAGAACAGAAAATAAATAATTATCGAATCTTTTTTATCAGGTTTCCAACAGGTAATGACCAGAATAAATAAATGGTCATAATTTAAAATTTTGAGATTTTTGGGAACACTTTTATACATTAACTGTTTTGTAATGAGCACGATATAATACTCATGGAAATAAGTGTCGGCAGTCTAATAGTTTATTAACCCGTGATAATTGAATATTGATTGAGATTACTGTTCTTACTTTTCTCAATTCTAATCTAACTTTACATATATTTATATATTAGATATAAGATACATGACATAGATATGCATACAACACAATTCTTCTTCTTGTGTCTTCCTAAACATTGCCGTAACCACCATGTATCATCTAGGACAACTACCATTGCTAGATTACTCACCCTTACACCACCATGGACATCCTCTTCGCCACCATAGAACGTGTTTTACAGTTCCTGTTTCTTTCCTAATTGAACAACCGAAAATATAATTTTTTTTTGTTTCTCGGACCAAAAACCCACTACCACAAACCTCCATCATCTTCAACAAACGATCACCACCATCTTCTTCATCAAACTCTTGAACCATCGTACCACTTTAAACCTCACCATAATTATCGTTATTTCCTTTCGTTTCTGTATCGTGAACATCACCAACCGAAGTCATTAAAGGATTTCAACTTCCATTGTTGTTGTTGTTGTTACTTTGAACTATTATACTACCACACTCGACCATCCATTACCACTTTCTAATCACCATGATAACCTAGCCATCGTCAACCACCCAACCACCTCATCATTCGAACCACTATCGATCACCCTAGTCGAAACTATCATCATCACCACCAAAGTAAACCACCACTTTCTGCAACTTCCTAACGTCACCAATCACCACCATCATATCCGGAAATCATCACAGACACTGCTAAATATATTTTTGTTTTTCTTTTTCTTCTTGTTCGATCCTTCTGTTGCAACTGCCACAAAAGCCGTTTCCTGCTGTCATCTTTGCTTCCTGTTTCTACTCTTAGATTTAAATTGACACCAACCAAGTTATGCTACAGCTGCTACGTCTGTTTCCTGTTTCAAATTCGAACACCACCACCATAAAAGAAGTACTGCAGCTGCATCAAGTTAATATTAAAGTAAAGCTTTTTCCCTACATGTTTCCACTATCACAAACATAATAATCACATCTTTTGAAATTACAAGTTGCAATTGATATTAATGTTACTGCACGTTTTTTTAAAAGAGAAATGAGTACTCCGTATTATATTATATCTAGTTTAGTATTATTGCTGATTGGGGTCACCTAGCTTTATGATTATGATAATGGAAGATGATGTATTATTGACAAGTCAATGATGCTATAATGATGATAACCAATGGGGATTTGTTCTGCTTGAATTCGATCCTAACTTCCACAAAACAATTCAAGTTAGGGACTTTTAATTAGTGGGCTTATGAATAATTCTTTATCGGGCTCATCATTTTATTATTGGCCCGTAACTTTTTTGGACTTTATATCGGGCTTGTTAATTGGGTTGAGGTAACTTGGGCCTGTTCTAATTGCTGTTGGGCCAGTGATGGTAACGAGGAGATGCAAGATTACATGATGATAATTTAAGTGATGATAATTAACGATGATAATTATGATTTTATGATATAATTAGGATAGCAATGATGATGATGATGTATTAGGATAATGATGAGGTTATGTGAAAATAATGATGATATGTGAATCATTATGGTGATGATAAAGAAACATAGTATGATAAGAGTGTTATGATTATGATGATGGATTAATTAATTAATGATGATGATGAAAGTTGTAAAAGAAGAAGAATAGACAGATGGATGGGTTATATAGTTTGTAATCTTAATTAAAACCGAAAAACGAATTTGGTTCAGAAGGTTTGGGGTGTTAACGGTTAGCGAGAGGTCGCGAGTTCGAGCCTGGGCATGGGCTGTTTTTCTTTGAAAATTATTCTTTTGAGGTAGTCTATTTTATTTATTATTATTAGTATTAGCATTATTATTATTATTATTACTATTATTATTATTATTATTATTATTATTATTATTATTATTATTATTATTATTATTATTATTATTATTATTATTATTATTATTATTATTATTATTATTATTATTATTATTATTATTATTGTTATGTTATTATTATTACTTACTAGTATTATTGTATTACTAATTATTATCATTATTAGTAATAACATGGTCATTAAAAATTATTATCATTAAAATAGTTTATATTATTATCATTATTATCATTATTATTATTATTATTATTATTATAAGTATTAATAATATTATTATTAGTAGCAAACTTATCATTTTTGTATTATTATCAATATTATGATTATGATTAGCATTATTAATATTATTATAAAAATGATACAATTTAATAGTACTTTCATAAATATTAGTATTATTATCATTCTATAAATAATAAGATTATTATTATTAACATAAGTATATTATTAATGTTATTATCATTATATTTATCATTACTAATAATAACTTAGAACTACTGTTTTGATAAACAAATGAAATATATAAATAATTATATTTAACACATATAACATAACAAAATATTTTTATATATAAAAGGAATATATGAAACATAAATATATTATTAATATAAAAATGATATAATTAATAAGTTATATATATAAACTTATTCGATTACGATTATGTGTATTAATATATACACAAATGATATAGGTTCATGAATTCGAGGCCAACCCTGCATTGTTCAGTATCGTCGTATGCATATTTTTACTACAAAATATCGTATTGTGAATTTCATTACTCCCTTTTTAAATGCTTTTACAATATATATTTTTGGGACTGAGAATACATGCGCTTTTATAAATGTTTTACGAAATAGACACAAGTAATCGAAACTACATTATATGGTTGAATGATCGAAGCCGAATATGCCCCTTTTTTCTTGGTAGCCTAAGAATTAGTAAACCAGTCTACTAATTGACGCGAATCCTAAAGATAGATCTATTGGGCCTAAAAAACCCCATCCGTTGTAGTGGATGCTTTAGTACTTCGAGTTTTATATCATGTCTGATGGATGTCCCTGAATGATGGGGATATTCTTATATGCATCTTGTTAATGTCGGTTACCAGGTGTTCAATCCATATGAATGATTTTTGTCTCTATGCATGGGACGTATATTTATGAGAAATGGAAATGAAAATCTTGTGGTCTATTAAAATGATGAAAATGATCGATTATGATAAACTAATGAACTCACCAACCTTTTGGTTGACACTTTAAAGCATGTTTATTCTCAGGTATTAAAGAAATCTTCCGCTGTGCATTTGCTCATTTTAGAGATATTACTTGGAGTCAATCATGACATATTTCAAAAGACGTTGCATTCGAGTCATTGAGTTCATCAAGAATATTATTAAGTTAATTATAGTTGGACATATTATGAAATGGTATGCATGTCGTCAACTTTCGATGTAATGAAAGTTTGTCTTTTAAAAACGAATGCAATGTATGTAAAATGTATCATATAGAGGTCAAATACCTCGCGATGAAATCATATGTTATTGTATTCGTCCTTATGGATTAGGACGGGTCTTTACACGAGTATCCCGATCTGAAATAATAGATATAGGAACCCCATGTCTCGATATCACCTCCTTGATAAGCAACTTTGACAAAGTCTCCGACGATATCGTTTCCCGAATGGGAAGAAACAAAGCGCTCTTCGTCAACCTATCAACTATCACCCAAATTGTATTAAATTGGGTTCTCGTCGTCTTTGGTAGCCTTGTAATGAAATCCATGGTAATGTGCTCCCATTTCCATTTCGGGACTTTCAACGGTTGTAACTTACCATACGGCTTTTGGTGTTCAGCCTTAACTTGCAAACACGTAATGCATTGTTCAACATACTTTACAACATCACGTTTCATGCTCGGCCACCAATAATCTTTTCTTAAATCAAGGTACATCTTTGTTGCACCCGAATGAATGGAATACTTTGACTCATGTGCTTCATCAAGTAGCACTTGTCGGAAATCTCCCATCCTACGCACCCACACTCTTCCTTAAAAGGACAACAAACCATGCGGGCCTAAGGTAATAGACTCCGTTTGCCCCACGATTCGTTCTTCATGCTTGTTGTTAACAAAAGCTTCAATTTGAGTTTCACCAAGCTTTACAAGAAAATCGTTAGTAATAATCATGCGTAACGATCCTACTCGTATTGCCGGATGTTGACTCTTTCGACTTAAAGCATCCGCGACCACATTCGCCTTACCCGGATGATAAAGTATCTCACAATCATAATCCTTTACCACATCCATCCATCTACGTTGACGATAATTCAAATCTCGTTGATCAAAAAGATGTTTCAAACTCTTATGTTCCGAATAAATCGTACACTTGACACCATACAAGTAATGGCGCCAAATTTTCAACGTATGTACCACCGCCGCCAATTCAAGATCATGAGTTGGGTATCTCTTTTCATGCTCCTTTAATTGTCGAGAGGCATAAGCGATGACTTTACCTCTTTGCATTAGAACACACCCGATTCCATTTAATGAGGCATCACAATAAATCGTCATATCTTCTACACCTTCTGGTAATACTAACACCGAAGCTTGACACAATTTCTCTTTCAACAATTGGAAAGCGATCTCTTGCTCATTTTCCCAATTAAATCTCACGTTCTTTCTCGTCAACTTTGTCAATGGATAAGCGATCTTAGAAAAGTCTTGGATAAACCGACGATAATAACCGGCCAATCCAAGAAAACTTCGGATTTCTGTAGGCGTAGTCGGTTGTTCCCAACTCTTCATCGTCTCTATCTTCCCCAGATCTACTTGAATGCCTTCTTTATTCACAATGTGGCCAAGGAATTGCACTTCCCTTAGCCAAAATTCGCACTTTGAGAATTTAGCATACAACTTCTCCTTTCGCAAAGTTTTCAATACTTCACGCAAATGACGTTCATGTTCCTTCATACTTTTAGAATAAACGAGGATGTCGTCAATGAACACAATTACCGACTTGTCCAACATAGGTTGGCACACTCGGTTCATAAGATCCATGAATGCCGCCGGTGCATTCGTAAGACCCAAAGGCATAACTACAAATTCAAAATGCCCATAACGCGTTCAAAAATCCATTTTCTCAATATCTTCCTCACGGATTCGTATTTGGTGATAGCCGGACTGTAAGTCAATTTTAGAAAAATACGTCGCACCTTGGAGTTGGTCAAACAAAATGTCAATCCGAGGCAATGGATAACAATTCTTGATCGTCACTTTGTTCAACTCCCGATACTCGATGCACATCCGCATACTACCATCTTTCTTTGTCACGAATAAAACCGGAGAACCCCATGGCGAAGCACTCGGTCGAATAAAACCCTTTTCAAGCAACTCTTGGGTTTGATTTAGCAACTCTTGCATTTTCGTTGGTGCTAAACGATAAGGAGTCTTAGCAATGGGTGTAGCCCCCGGAACCAACTCAATGCGAAATTCAACTTGTCTTTCAACCGGAACACCCGGTAATTCATCTGGAAAAACGTCTTCGAATTCATTAACCACTGGAATTTCACGAATGGATGGTGGCTCTTCACGAGTATCAACTACATGGGAAAGAAAAGCCATGCCACCACTAGTAAGAAAATGACGCGCCCGTGTGTAACATCCCGTTTCCCGTACGTATCGAAAGGTACTTACTTAATCATTTGTACATTTATAACTCGTTAGCTTATGCGTAAATGTATGAATATATGTGTGTGTGTATATATATATATATATATATATATATATATATATATATATATATATATATATATATATATATATATATATATACATATATGTATACTTGTTAATGTGTGCATGTATAAGTTTAAACATGGGTTTGGTTAGCGTTAAGTCTTGTGAGACTATTGTTAAAGGCTAGGTGAATATAGGAAGCAGGTTTGGAATGTACAAATTAAATAAAATCGAAAATTGTTTAAGTTGGTCGAGCTGTTCAGATACAGCCTTAGGCCGCGCCGTGACAATTGGGTCTGCGCCGCGGCATATCAAGCAAATCTAGATCAGAAGTTGGGTTAAAAGGGGTCGTTTTTCCTTCGATAAGTCGCGCCGCGACAAATTGGCCGCGCCGCGGCATCTCTGCTGTTCTGACTCCGATTTCTACTCAATTTAAAAGGGGTTTAGGGGTAATTTGGTCTTTTTGCTTGTAGATCATATTGGAGCATTAAATCACAGCCACTTATTCCATTTATTTCATTTCCTTTTCTCTTTTCTTTCCAATTTCTCTCCCAAAACACAAAACCCACTTAGAATAAACTTAAGATTTGGAGGTGAAGATTTGTGGATCAATCCTAGGAGCAAGAGTTAAAGTTGTTCTCCTTGTTGTTAGCTACAAGAGGATAGTCTTGGTAAGTTCTAACCTTATGTTTTAAGTTTTAATTGGTTAATGGCTAGAGTTTTGGTTACTAGAGATTTGTATGACCCATTTGAGGGTAAAATGGGTGAATTTGGGTTGTGTTATTGTAATGAAACCCTAATAGCCACAATCTAGGGTTTTGGCATTATGATTTGAGGTTGTAAGTGTCAAATGGTGTTGTTAGTCACTAATGCACTTTAAGATTAATGAAAGAAGTGTAAATGGGTAAGTTTGACTTGATTGTGAGTGTAAGTAATATAAAATGGGTCAAAATGTACTAGTTGACCTAATTGGATGAAATGGGTATGGATTACCCTAAGTTTTGTGTTAATTGAAGTTAGTAGAGTTTAATTCACTAGCCTTAGTGATTAAAGTCGAGTCTTGGCCATTTATGGGCGGTTGTGTGTAGTTGAGTCATTTAATGCAAATTGGGTCATTAAATGCTCAAGTGGGAGTATCGTGGTTAATCCCACTAGTTGTGAAATTGAATGTGCACTTAATGATTTAGGTACATTGTGTTGAAGCTCGGAAGTGCTAAATCATCATCCTTGTGACAAGGTGAGTGGAGTAATTATACGTATGTGTATATAGCGTATTTATTTGTGAATGTTATGGTATGAACCACCGAGCCGGTAGTGCCATAACATGTGTGGGTTAGGATGTGAACCATGAGCCGGTAGCATCGAGTGTGAACCATGAGCCGGTAGCACTATAAAGTAAGATGTGAACCACGAGCCGGTAGCATCGAGTGTGAACCACGAGCCGGTAGCACGATAAACGAGTATGACTCAAAAGCATATGGTGTGAACCACAACCATATTGAGATTGTTGTTTTGTTTAGCATATTATAGATATATATTGAGTTGAGTATATGCTAATGAAGTGGTGTGATAATGTACGACTTGTTAGTGTTACGGGTATGTTGACATGCTATTTGAGTTACAAGTTCGTATGAGGTATTTAGTATTGTGATTGCAAATGGATAGGTTATATATATGTATGTATAATTGTTGCACTCACTAAGCATTGCTTACCCTCTCATTGTTTATCATTTTATAGGTTCCAGCTTGGACAAGGGTAAAGGCATACGGTTGGATTAGTTGTCTCCCGTTTATGTTGACAGGGGGTGCTTTTGGTGTTAGCTTTTTGAAGTTGGCCTAACGTTTTGGGTAGTTTAGCCCCAAACCATGCTCGAGTGTCGTTTGGATTATAAACTATCATTGTAGTGGGTCAAACTTGTATGAAACTTAATTAATGGCCTTCGTGCCTTTTGTAAACATTTAAATTGATGTACGTTTAAATGGAACTTGTGGAATGGTTTACATATTTAATTGGCGCATAAATGTGTATTATAAAAAAAAAATTATCGTATGGGATACGGGTTGGGTTGTTTCAAGTGGTATCAGAGCATGGTCTAAGGGATTTAGGCGACTTGAGATAGGTGCCTAGACTTAGACTTTATTGTGTGAGCGCTTTATGCGGGACTTGTAGGACTTTGGGTCTAATCGTAAATTATTAGTGCTTTGGTTTATGTGAACTAACCTTGTGCTAATTGTTTTGTGTTGTGTTTAGCAATCATCAAGCAAGACGGACGTTGTACTAGCAAGTTAATGCGACGTGCTCGCGTAACAATGATTAGCTACCGTTGTTACGGGTGCAAAACGTGTCAAACGAGTAATGTACGACGATTGTTGAGCAAGATGGAGTAGTGTGGTGCGCATGTATATATTTATGTGTTATGCCTTTTTGTTCGTGATTTAACCTTTTCCGTTTTATAGAATGAAGACGAGAAACGGACACGATAATGATATCGGTGGTACAAGCGAGGACCCCGATTTCACGGCCAAAGTTGAGGCCATCTTGAAGAACTACAAGGAGGACTTCCTTGTTAGCGTGAGAAAGGTTTTCAAAGAATCGGTTGACGAGCAAATAACCGATTTAATTAATGAACGAATGAAGGCCACTGTCGATGAGGCTCTTGACTCTAAAAACATTTATCCTCGTGGTGAAGGAGGTGAAGGAAGGCGGGACTTCTACTACAAAAATTTCAAGGATACTCAACCTCCGATGTTTAATGGGGTGAGGGATCCATTGAAAAGTACTTGTTGGATTTTCGATATCGAGGGGGCGTTCCGTACCGCGGAGTGTCCTCCCGAGAAGAGGACGAGGTATGGATCTAGCATGTTACGTGAAGAAGGCAAGTTGTGGTGGGATGATAAAATCAATTTATATGGAGAGGAACAATGCATGAGCTTGACATGGGAGGAGTTTAAGAAGGAATTTTTCCAAGAATACCGAACTTCTTCCGATCTTGATAAAATTCGGGACGAGTTGCACAATTTGCGACAAGGTTCAATGGACTTGGTTACTCTCAAGTGTACTTTCTTGGCAAAGACTCGTTTTTGTCCGGAGTATGTTGGTGATGATCACAAGTTAATGCTAGATTTCTACCGTACTTTAAGTGATGAGATGAAGGGTAAGATTAGCCGGGGGATGGCTAAGTCTTTTGAAGATTTATACGAGTTGGCTAGGGGTTTTGAGCCGGAGGTTCCAAGGAAGAGTGATTTCACTTTTTCAAAGAGAAAGTTTGAAGGTTCGAGTCATTCGAATTTTTCAAATAAAAAGAACAAAAAAGGCTCCGAGAGCGTTAATAGTGTAAAGAAGGGTACTTCCGGGGGTTTCGGACCCACGTGTTATAATTGTAACCAAAGAGGGCACATGGCCCGTGATTGCACCAAGGCGTCGACCAAAATCACTTGCTTTAATTGTGGTAAAGAGGGGCACAAGAGGCCGGAATGCCCCGATTTGAATAATGATCATGCTAAGAAGTTAGAGAAGGCGGCGGGCACGACTAGGGGTCGCAACTACTTGATGACCAATGGCGAAGCCAAACAATCCAACGAAGTTGTCTCAGGTACTTTTATGGTTAACTCTAATCCGGCAAGGATTTTATTTGATAGCGGTGCAAATTTGTCGTTTGTGTCTCCGAAATTTGTGCCTAAACTTGATAGACCGTTAGCTAAGTTAAGTCGTCCAGTAGAAGTCTAAATAGCGGACGGTAAGATGGTGCTAGTGGTTGATGTGTGTAAAAATTTTGATGTTGTTTTTGGTGCCGAAAACTTTAAAATTGATCTTATCCCTATGACCTTGGGCGACTTTGATATTGTTGTGGGCATGGATTGACTCGATCACAATAGAGCCGATATTGCATGCCATGAGAAGTTTATTCGTGTGAAGACCCCTAGTGGGGGAGAGTTAATTATTCACGGCGATAAACGAAGAAGACTTGTGCCGATATGTTCTTTTGCACGGGCACGTCATTTTCTTGTTAGTGGTGGCATGGCTTTTCTTGCCCATGTTGTTGATACTCATGATGAGCCACCACTCATTCGTGAAATTCTGGTGGTTAGTGAATTCGAAGACGTTTTTTCAGACGAGTTACCGGGTGTTCCGGCGGAAAGACAAGTAGAATTTCGCATTGAGTTGGTTCCGGGAGCTACTCCCATTGCTAAAACTCCTTATCGTTTAGCACCGATGAAAATACAAGAGTTGTTAAACCAAACCCAAGAGTTGCTTGAAAAGGGTTTTATTCGATCGAGTGCTTCACCATGGGGCGCTCCGGTTTTATTCGTGAAAAAGAAGGATGGTAGTATGCGGATGTGCATCGACTATAGGGAGTTGAATAAAGTGACGATCAAAAATCGTTATTCATTGCCTAGGATTGACGATTTGTTTGACCAACTCCAAGGTGTGACGTATTTCTCAAAGATTGACCTACGGTCCAACTATCACCAAATGCGGGTCCGTGAGGAAGATATTGAGAAAACGGCTTTTCGAACGCGTTATGGGCATTTTGAGTTTGTAATTATGCCTTTTGGTCTTACGAATGCACCGGTGGCATTAATGGATCTTATGAACCGAGTGTGCCAACTAATGTTGGACAAGTCGGTAATTATGTTCATTGACGACATACTTGTCTACTCGAAAAGTATGAACGAACATGAACGCCATTTGCGTGAAGTTTTGAAGACGTTACGAAGGGAGAAGTTGTATGCTAAGTTCTCCAAATGTGAATTTTGGCTAAGGGAAGTTCAATTCCTTGGCCACATTGTGAACAAAGACGGCATTCAAGTGGATCCGGGGAAGATAGAGACGGTGAAGAGTTGGAGACAACCGACTATGCCTACGGAGGTCCGAAGTTTTCTCGGATTGGCCGGTTATTATCGTCGGTTTATTCAAGACTTTTCCCAGATCGCTTCTTCATTGACGAAGTTGACAAGGAAGAACGCGAGATTTAATTGGGAGAACGAGCAAGAAGTTGCTTTTCAATTGTTAAAAGAAAAGTTGTGTCAAGCTCCGGTGTTAGTGTTGCCGGAAGGAGTGGAAGACATGACAGTTTATTGTGATGCCTCGTTAAATGGACTCGGGTGTGTTCTAATGCAAAGAGGTAAAGTCATCGCTTATGCCTCTCGACAATTGAAGGAACACGAAACAAGATATCCGACTCATGATCTTGAGTTGGCGGCGGTTGTGCATGCGTTGAAAATTTGGCGTCATTACTTGTATGGTGTCAAGTGTACTATTTATTCAGATCATAAGAGTTTGAAACATCTCTTTAATCAACGAGATTTGAATTATCGTCAACGCAGGTGGATGGATCTGGTGAAAGATTATGATTGTGAAATACTTTATCATCCGGGCAAGGCAAATGTGGTCGCGGATGCATTAAGTCGAAAGAGTCATCACCCGACGTTACGATTGGGATTGTTACGTATGATTATTACTAACGATTTTCTTGAAAAACTTGGTGTGATTCAAATAGAGGCTTACGTTCACAACAAGCATGCGGAACGAATTGTGGGGCAATCGGAATTCATTACAATGGGTTCGCGTGGTTTGTTGTATTTTCAAGGAAGAGTGTGGGTGCCTAAGATGGGTGATTATCGACAAGTGTTACTTGATGAAGCACATAAGTCAAAGTATTCCATTCACCCGGGCGCGACGAAAATGTATCTTGATTTAAGGAAAGATTATTGGTGGCCGGGCATGAAACGTGATGGTGTGAAGTATGTTGAGCAATGCGTCACGTGTTTGCAAGTTAAGGCCGAGCACCAAAAGCCGTATGGTAAGTTACAACCGTTAGAAATCCCGAAATGGAAATGAGAGCACATTACCATGGATTTCATCACAAAGTTACCTAAAACGGCGAGAACCCAATTTGATTCAATTTGGGTTATAGTAGATCGATTGACGAAAAGCGCTTTCTTTCTTCCCATTAAAGAAGCAATATCGTCGGAGACCTTGGCTAAGTTGTTTATCAAGGAAGTTATCTCTCGATACGGAGTTCCTATATCTATTATTTCGGATCGAGATACCCGTTTTACATCTCGGTTTTGGGAGAAATTTCATGAAGATATGGGTACGCAATTAAAATTAAGCACGGCGTATCATCCTTAAACGGACGGTCAAACCAAACGTACGAATCAAACTTTGGAAGATATGTTACGTGCGTGCATTATTGATTTCGGTGGTAGTTGGGATGAGCATTTGCCTTTGGTGGAATTCTCGTACAATAATAGTTATCATACTAGTATCGAGATGCCGCCATATGAGATGCTTTATGGGCGTAGATGTCGAACCCCAATTTGTTGGGGTGAAGTGGGACAAAAGGAAATCGGGAGTACCGATTTGGTTTTAGAGACGAATAGCAAGATTGATATGATTTGAGAGCATTTGAAAAAGGCTCAAGATAGGCAAAAGTCGTATGCCGATAAACGTAGATGAACGATCGAATTTCAAGAAGGTGACATGGTGATGCTCAAAGTTTCGCCATGGAAGGGTAATATTCAATTTCGAAAACGGGGAAAGTTAGCTCCTCGGTTTATTGGGCCGTTTAAGGTTTTAGCTCGTGTTGGTGAAGTCGCGTATCGTTTGGAATTACCCGAAGAGCTTGCGGGGATCCATAATACATTTCATGTCTCCCATCTCCGTAAGTGTCTTGCGGATGATTCATCTTGGGTCCCATTAGACGAGATTGAGCTAAATAATAAGTTAGAGTATATCGAGGAACCGATTGCCATATTTGATGAGAAGGTCAAAAGGTTGAGGCATAAAGAGGTTAGGACTTTTAAATTTCAATGGCATCGTAGTAAGGGTTCCGAGTTTACTTGGGAGCCCGAAGAGTTTGTGTTGGTTTATCTTCCTTCTTGTCATGCGGCTTGGATCGCGAGGACGTGCTCCGATTCAAGTGGGGGAGAGTTGTAACATCCCGTTTTCCCGTACGTATCGAAAGGTACTTACTTAATCATTTGTACGTTTATAACTCGTTAGCTTATGCGTAAATGTATGAATATATGTGTAGATATATATATATATATATATATATATATATATACATATATGTATATGTATATATATATATATATATATATATATATATATATATATATATATATATATATATATATATATATATACATATACATATATGTATACTTGTTAATGTGTGCATGTATAAGTTTAAACATGGGTTTGGTTAGCGTTAAGTCATGTGAGACTATTGTTACAGGCTAGGTGAATATAGGAAGCGGGTTTAGAATGTACAAATTAAATAAAATTTTAAATTGTTTAAGTTGGTCGAGCTGTTCAGATACAGCCTTAGGCTGCGCCGCGACAATTGGGTCCGCGGCATATCAAGCAAATCTGGATCAGAAGTTGGGTTAAAAGGGGTCGTTTTTCCTTCGATAAGTCGCGCCGCGACAAATTGGCCGCGCCGCGGCATCTCTGTTGTTCTGACTCCGATTTCTACTCAATCTAAAAGGGTTTTAGGGGTAATTTAGTCTTTTTGCTTGTAGATCAGATTGGAACATTAAATCATAGCCACTTATTCCATTTATTTCATTTCCTTTTCTCTTTTCTTTCCAATTTCCCTCCCAAAACACAAAACCCACTTGGAATAAACTTAAGATTTGGAGGTGAAAATTTGTGGATCAATCCTAGGAGCAAGAGTTAAAGTTGTTCTCCTTGTTGTTAGCTACAAGAGGATAGTCTTGGTAAGTTCTAACCTTATGTTTTAAGTTTTAATTGGTTAATGGTTAGGGTTTTGGTTACTAGAGATTTGTATGACCCATTTGAGGGTAAAATGGGTGAATTTGGGTTGTGTTGTTGTAATGAAACCCTAATAGCCACAATCTAGGGTTTTGGCATTATGATTTGAGGTTGTAAGTGTCAAATAGTGTTGTTAGTCACTAATGCACTTTAAGATTAATGAAAGAAGTGTAAATGGGTAAGTTTGACTTGATTGTGAGTCTAAGTAATATAAAATGGGTCAAAATGTACTAGTTGACCTAATTAGATGAAATGGGTATGGATTACCCTAAGTTTTGTGTTAATTGAAGTTAGTAGACTTTAATTCACTAGCCTTAGTGATTAAAGTCGAGTCTTGGCCATTTATGGGTGGTTGTGTGTAGTTGAGTCATTTAATGCAAATTGAGTCATTAAATGCTCAAGTGGGAGTATCGTGGTTAATCCTACTAGTTGTGAAATTGAATGTGCACTTAATGATTAAGGTACATTGTGTTGAAGCTCAGAAGTGCTAAATCATCATCCTTGTGACAAGGTGAGTGGAGTAATTATACGTATGTGTATATAGCGTATTTATTTGTGAATGTTATGGTATGAACCACCGAGCCGGTAGTGCCATAACATGTGTGGGTTAGGATGTGAACCACGAGCCGGTAGCATCGAGTGTGAACCACGAGCCAGTAGCACTATAAACTAAGATGTGAACCACGAGCCGGTAGCATCGAGTGTGAACCACGAGCCGGTAGCACTATAAACGAGTATGACTCAAAAGCGTATGGTGTGAACCACGAGCTGGTAGCACCATAGCGATATTGGTTAACCATATTGAGATTGTTGTTTTGTTTAGCATATTATAGATATATATTGAGTTGAGTATATGCTAATGAAGTGGTGTGATAATGTACGACTTGTTAGTGTTACGGGTATGTTGACATGCTATTTGAGTTACAAGTTCGTATGAGGTATTTGGTATTGTGATTGCAAATGGATAGGTTATATATATGTATGTATAATTGTTGCACTCACTAAGCATTGCTTACCCTCTCGTTGTTTATCATTTTATAGGTTCCGGCTTCGACAAGGGTAAGGGCATACGGTTGGATTAGTTGTCTCCCGTTTATGTTGACAAGGGGTGCTTTTGGTGTTAGCTTTTTGAAGTTGGCCTAACGTTTTGGGTAGTTTAGCCCCAAACCGTGCTTGAGTGTCATTTGGATTATAAACTATCATTGTAGTGGGTCAAACTTGTATGAAACTTAATTAATGGCCTTCGTGCCTTTTGTAAACATTTAAATTGATGTACGTTTAAATGGAACTTGTGGAATGGTTTACATATTTAATTGGCGCGTAAATGTGTATTATAAAAAAATAAAATTTATCGTATAGAATACGGGTTGGGTTGTTTCACCGTGCATAGGTGCATAACGACACGAGTCTTCTTCGTCTCTCACCATGAATAATTAACTCTCCCCCACTTGGGGTCTTCACACGGATAGACTTTTCATGGCATGCGATATCGGCTCTATATCAATCGAACCAATCCATTCCAATGACAATGTCAAACTCACCCAAAGTCATAGGGATAAGATCAATTTTGAATGTTTCGGTACCAAACACAACATCACAATCATTACAAACATCAAATCCTAGCACCGTCTTATCATCCGCTATTTTGACTTCTACCGGATGACTTAACTTAGCTAGTGGTTTATTAAGGTTAGACACAAATCGCGGTGACACAAACGACAAATTAGCACCGCAACAAATAGTATCCTTGCCGGATTAGAGTTAACCATGAAAGTACCTGAGATGACTTCATTGGATTGCTTGGCCTTATCATTGGTCATCAAATAATTTCGCCCCCGGGCCGTACCCGCCGCTTTCTCCAACTTCTTAACATGATTACCCCGCAACTCGGGGCATTCCGTCCTTCGGTGCCCTTCCTTTTGACAATTGTAACAAGTGTGCTTTGGTGTTGATGATAAGTTTGTACAATCACGAGCCATGTGTCCTTGTCGTCCACCAACACTCTCACTCGCACCCTTACTTTTCTTGTTCGAATGACTAGTAGCTTCAAACTTCCTTTTGCCAAAAGTAAAGCCACTTTCCCTCAACACAAGCGCCTCAAAACCTTTGGCCATATCGAACAACTCGTCAAAACTTTTCACCACGTTTACACTAATCTTCTCTTGATAGTATTATTAATATTATTCAACATTTTATCATTCCCGACATACTCCGGGCAAAATTGGGTTTTTGACAAGAAAATGGATTTGAGAGTGTTCAAATCCATCGACCCTTGCCTCAAGGCATGCAACTCGTCCTTAAGTCTAGTAAGATCGGCCGAAGTTCGGTACTCTTGGAAAAACTCCGCCTTGAACTCGTCCCAAGTGAAATCCATACATTGTTCTTCACCATAAAGTTGAATTTTCGCGTCCCACCACAACTTGGCGTCAATCCTTAACATGCTACAACCATACCTCGTTTTCTTTTCGAGAGGGCATTCACAAGTACGAAAAGCCCCCTCCATATCGGAGATCCAACGAGCACTCTAAAGTGGGTCCCGTTCACCCTCAAAAGTGGGAGGTTGAGCATCCTTGAAATTTTTGTAGAAAAAGTCTCGTCTTCCCACATTATCTTCGTGAAGAACAACTTTTACTTGCTCCTTGACTAGGTTGACCACTTGCTCGTCAATCGAATCTAAGAACATCTTTCTAACATCCTCAAAACAGGCCGCGTGACGCCTTTGCATAATGGCCTCAACTTTGGCCGTGAACTCGGCGTCCTCACTCGTACCTCCGTCATTGGTGTCGTGTCCGTTTCTCATCTTCATTCTATAAAACGGAATAGGTTAAATAACGAAACAAAAAGACATGACATATATATATATATATATATATATATATATATATATATATATATATATATATATATATATATATATATATATATATAATAATATACATCTCACCGTCCCATCTTGCTCAACAATCATCGTAAATCGTTTATTTGACACGATTTACACTCGTAACAATGGTAGCTAGTCATTATTACGCGAGCACATCTCATTAACTTACTAGTACAAAGTCTATCTCGCTTGATGATTGCAAATATAACACAAAACAAGTAGCGCAAGGTTAGTTCACATAAGCCTATGCACTAACCAAACCCGGTCTGACTCGTCTCCTACAAGTCCCGCATAAAATACATACACAATAAAGTCTAAGTCTAGGCACCTATCTCAAGTCGCCTAAATCCCTTAGACCATGCTCTGATACCACTTGAAACAACCCAACCCGTAATCAACCAGGTAATTTTTTTTTATAAAAATTAATAAACCATTAACGCCAAATTAAATGGTTACATAATTTAAACTATTCCATACAATCCGTTTAAACCAATACAACAAGTTTAATGTTTACAAGAAGGCACGAAGCCCCTTAATCAAATGTAATGTAAGTTCGACCCATTAATATGATAGTTTTAATACAAACAACACCCGAGCAAGGTTTGGGGTGTGACAACCCGGAAATTTTAGACCAAATTTAAACTTAATCTTTATATGTTTCCTACACGATAAGCAAAGTCTGTAATGTTGAGTCACTAAAATTTTGGAACTATGTTCATATATTCAATTACCCTTTTGTCTATGCTCGATGATTCACGAACATTTATGTTCATATAGATATGTATATACAATATATAGTTATAATAATTAAAAACGTTAACAAAGTATTAGATGTATAATACTTTACATGAACGTATTTGTTTTAATATATGTTTAACATATTTATCGAAGGAATTAAAAGATAATATCAAATGATTGAATTATCAGATACATTGTGATATGATTACGAGCCTCTATTGTGAGGTCCACGTTGATTTAAGAAATCGTTTCATTTTAACGGTATATGGAATAAATGGTAAAGTAATCTACGAGTGAGAATAAAGTGTCAAATAACGAGATTTAGACAAAAGTTAGTGGAGAACTAAATTTCATAATATTCTATTGATTTAGCTCCAAACGTGCGAAAATGTTTTTCGATACGATAGAATTTAATTATTAAAATGTTCTGTTTAAATAACATAAATTGAATATACAAAATGCTGGAATATTAATTATTAGAATTAGATATATAAATAACTTGCGACGTATATTTAAAAAGTGTCAATGAATATTGAATATATATGTATTAATAACGAGACGATGATTTAATGAAGCAAATGATCAAAACACTCAAATGTATAATTTACATTTCTTGTAATATAAATTATTGGCAAATAAGTTTAATTATTAATAAAGGTACGTGTCGCGAGACGTAAAGTACAAGTTTTCTAAGCGTACGAAAGGACGTTCGAAAAAACGAAACCGGGACATAAGTCGAGCATCAACGTACAAGTTATCGGAACTAAAATTTCAAGTCACCTATACACGAGAATATAATATAATATATATATAATTAACATAAATTATATATAATATAAATATAATTATAATATTATGTCGACGAGGAAAATAACAAAACATGTGTGAGCTGGCAGACCACCCCATGCGATCGTATGTGAAATGGCCTGGAAAGCCATGTGATCGCATGGCAACCAGGGACACAACCATCTATAAAGCTCGATCAGTTTTTGCTTTGAATTCATTCATATTTCTATCCTCTCATCTCAATCTCTCGAATATATATATAGATATATATATATATATATATATATATATATATATATATATATATATATATATATATATATATATATATATATATATATATATATAATTAAGATTAATATTATTATTAATATTATTTTTTTAGTATTGGTTTTATTATTAGTAGTATTATACATAAAATATTACGACGAGGTTATGCCTAAATGATTTCAAAACAAGACTTCGAGTAAGTCAAAGCTAAGGAAAATATGAGTTATAGGTATGAAAATTATGAGTATTGCTTGGGGGTTATGATCATGAGTCAAAGGTCAATCTAGCGTTTATCATCTCCATTGCGTCTATGTACTTTCCTAGAATATTGAATCACAATATTGATACGTGAGCATTCATATCTTATCTTTTATATATTTAATAGTGTATCCATGTCTAGTGCTCGAGTATATATGTTTATGCATACTTGTATGCTTTAATTTTGTCGTTAGATAGTTTATGATGAATCACAAATTTGATACATAAGTTATTGATATAAGGTATATGATATGCATGTCGTTGGAAAGCTGTCGAAAAATTAATAACTTTTCATTTGGAAATCGTGTGTTTTCGAGGAACGGATTAAAAGTTATGGTCAACTGAATTATGATTAATATTAATTGAAATTGTTTTTGAATCTACAATTGATATTTAAACAACTTATTTATGAGATTGATAAATTGAATTTCCAAATATTATTTGTCGAGTAAATGAATTCTTATATAAGGCATGTCTCATTGAACAATTGTCAAAGTTGACTGTTTTATCATATTTTAAAGCCTTATAAAAACTATAGTCTGATTTTACAAGTATTGGGAAACTATGTGAAATGTTAAAATATATTCAATTGTCATAATCATTCAAATATAATATAACTCCTGAAATAATTAATGTTTTGAGTTTGATAAACTATAAATTCGTTCAACTATCAAGACTTATACTATGTTAATATAATAAACATGTATAGATTTAAAGATCATATTGGGTCAGGTTGACTTTTTGAAATGACTTTTGTTAACTTTTGTATGACGGTCTCGAGCATTAGGATTGTGATACACTATGACCAGACCTAGCTTGTTAGACATGTATTGACCAACATATGTTCTCTAGGTTGAGATCTATGGTTATTTTGCATTTCGAGTTTCGGTCACATTTCGGTGAATGACCTTATGTACTGCTAAGGTGAGTTTTATTTGCTTCCTTTTTAAATGCTTTTGCAATCTATATTTTTGGGCTGAGAATACATGCACTTTATTTTAAATGCAATGGATACAAGTACATACTAAATTCTACACTGAGTTTGAATCGAAAATCCCTTAGCTTTGGTAACTAGTAACTGCCGATTATAAGAACTGGTGGGCGCGAATAGTGGTATATGGATCCATAGGGCCTGACATCCCCGTCTGTTCCAGGTATAGAAACCCTAGCCTGAACTATAAAACAGACGTGTGCTATTTGAGTTTAGTACTCGTTGGATTGCGTGTATTTGCATGTATGTTAAAACAGGGGTACTTATTATAGACGTTAAAGTTTAGTTACCAGGGTGCTCAATCTTGTAGAATATTTTGATAAACGTTTCTGGATGAAACAACTGAAATCTTGTGATCCACCTTTATATACAGATTATGCGCAACATTAAAACTATGAACTCACCAACCTTTGTGTTGACACTTTTAAGAATGTTTATTCTCAGGTTCCTAGAAGTCTTCCGCTGTTTGCTTATATGTTATACAAGTTATGTGCATGGAGTCATACATGCTTCCTTCGAGAAAACATTGCATTCACAAAATCATCACCCTGTATCTTATTTTGACAGCATTATCAACGGATGTAGTATTGTAAACTATTATTTATGGTGATTGTCTATATGTAGAAATCATCAATCGTCAAAAACCTTGGAATTTGATTTTCAATTATGGCGTGCCTTTTCAAAAGAATGCAATGTTTACAAAATGTATCATGTAGAGGTCAGTACCTCACTGTGAAATTGATGAATGATGTATTCGTCCAAATGGATTTGGAGGGATCGTCACATTTGGTATCAGAGATTGAGGTCATAGGGAACCAGAATTTGCATTAGTGTGTTTAACTGGTAATTGTTAAGATGCATTAGTGAGTCTGGACTATGACCGTATTTGTTTTTACCGATTTTTGCTTATCATATCTTGTCGGAAATTACCTGACTATCATCTTAAGTCTAAACACGTCTTACTGCATTGATTGCATAGATAGTGTATAGACAAAATTCATATCTTAGCATATCTATTACAGTAAACTTTTACTGACATCTTTCCTAAAATCCTCCGTAACTTATGGGATTCTGGTATTATAAATACATATGTAAACTATGTATTGAGGAATACCAAATTAGTCTTATAATCTATTTCATTCCAAAAATCTTTTCCTTGATTACACAAAATGAATCCTGTATCTAGTTCAAATTCCTTAGATTCCGACAGCTATTCCGATATGGATTTCCACTCGAGCTCTGAAAGCAGTGTGACCGGAATGGATCAACCAATTAGCCATCATCTATTCTGGATGAATTGGGGATGGGTTCGAAGTATACTTAATCATTGGAGACAAGAAGAAGGCGATCCCTTCCATCCACTACATTGCCCTCTTAGTGAAGAACCTGAAGCACTTACAGGAGAACCTGTCCAAAACACCAATTTCTCTCTCATTTCCAGAGTGTCTTATCACGATTATATATTATCTCAAATTCTAGACCTTATTCACCCGCTCGTTCGAACCAACAATCATCCCGGTGTAATAGAAGAAGTCAACGAGCTTCGCGCTAGGGTATTGGCTTTGGAGAATATGGTGCAAAGGTTACAAGCACCAGCAGCATCACTGACATCAACAGTACCACCGACAACAACACCAACAGTACCATTACCACCACCACTAACAACCGCATCGCAAACCTCAACTTCACAATCTGTTTCACGAGCATCAACGTCATACACACCGTAGTTACCAAGAAGTACCAGCCACAATAACCGATGAAGTAATGCTTCATAACTTCAGTGGAGAAACATTCTGCGGCGATTATGTAATCTCTAAAGTCTTAGAGATTATCTATTTCAGCCATAACTGTAAATCAGATAAGTGGACCAAAACGATAGGAGGAAGAGTAGAAACCCTGACCGGAATGGTGCACGATTAACAAGCTAGACTTGTTTTACCAGCAGCATCAACAGTACCATCAGTATCACCAACCCCGGCAAAACCTGTAGCACTACAAGTTCCGCCAATTCCATAATCACCAACATCATCAAAAATCAATAACGCGTATATTGTATCAACGAGTTATGAAGTATTAACTCATTTTCCCTGGAGAAATTATATGTATATTTTATATATATGAAATTTTGAAATCAAAATAAATCTTTTCGTACTAAGCTATTACGTGTGAATCTTAACTGGTAGGTACTACTCGGTTAGTTCATATTACTAATATGCAATGATGTACATCCTTCATTAACGACATAACTATCGTTAACTACAATCCCTGTTTCAAATTCAATGAATTCCTTTTCATAATAAACTAAGTGTATTATTCAATTACACGTTTGATTTTACACTTTCATTTTCGATGTACTCGAAACTTTCTAGAAAACATCATTCGTACCTTGCGAAGTTAGCAAGAGTTCCATGAGCACTAACATGATTCACTGAGGAAATATCAATAAAACTAAATAATGAAGTATTGATTACATTAGTGAAATAATCCGCGAAGATTATGAAATCTTTAATGTTTTAGAGATTATTTATTTCTAATCCAGTCAAAAATCAAATGAGCTTAATATGATATTAACTCATTGAATCTGTATTATATCTGAAGAAAATATACATACATATATTTTCATAAAGACTGTAATAAAATTCTCTGGTACAAAATATTACTTGTAAAACTTTTAACGGGTAGGTAATACCCGAGAGATATATAAATTCACAATTAATATGTTACATTCTTCGATTCTGATTCAGCAAATCAACTTAGACTTTTCATCTGAATAAGCCTTATTATAACTGTGATATATACGTTTCCTCTTTTCATCATCATTACCGAGGAACCGTTTATAGTCTACCACATTAGCAGTAAACTTACCAGCAACATCATTGATCTTTAACTTTCCGAAAAATCATTATAACCCTATCATGTACTCATCTGCATCTTGTAACGGTAATTGTCATACCAAAAAGCTTCAATCATTATTCTCGAATTTCCCAGCAATTCTACGCCAACAGTTATATATGTACATATAACGTCTATCTCCTAGACTTACACACTTCGAATGTGAAGTTTCTGAAAAACACCCTAAACTGCGAAACTAGTTCTCCGAATTTTGGAAAAATACTGAAGAAGCAGCAAAAACTGTAAACGACCTTAACAGTCAAAAGTTTGATGATAAAGAATAATGTGTTGGCAAAGCTTAGAAAAAAAAAGAGAAAATTTGGTACTGAAAAACAGATTGAGTAAACCATGAAGGAGGCTGTGGACAAATCACAAAGACTAAACCTGCCTTCAAAGAATCCAAATGATTCAGTGTCTGCTGAAGTCTTTAGCGAATACATTACTCCTGACTCTAAACTTTTACGGACAAATCTTATTCATCATCCATCAATATTAGAAATTCTAAGATATCATCGTATCTTTCATTATAAATATCCTCGATATTTCTGAAGATATTTTCATAACTATTCTTATCAGAAATCATTTAGCCCTTCGCACTATCAGTGTTACATCATAAAGAAAACTGTTTAGTTTCTATATTTTGTAAACCTTCTAGTTTAAATTAAGAATGTTTTTGAAGTAGTGTTGGGAACTGAAGCATGAGTTAGTATAATATAATGACACTTGATCAACGTGATTATATTACAGTAAGTCATGCTGAGTTTCTAAATGGAACGTGATGATTCACAGATCATAACGTCATCATGTGTCATATTACACGACTCTTGTATTCTACTTAACCTCTAAACATATCAAGAAAATATTTTCTCGATGATTCGGCCTTTTCCAAGATATTCTGGTAATTTGAAAAATCAAGATCATGCCATTACAATTTCCCTCTTAGAACATTAACCATGTTCATTCCGAAATTCATATCTACGAATTCTGGACCATTACATGCGGTGCTTAATGGCAAGAAGAAAAAACAAAAGAATGAAGCTCCGAAATAGAAATTGGAGTACAAATCGCAGTAAATAGGAGAAAACATTAACTGTGGATGACAATGATTATAGAAGACATAAGTAGGGACTTTGAAATATAAGGGAAGATATAAAGCCCAACAACAACCCAGAAATTTACAAACTGTGTATATCAATAAGTATTGCAACGTAAAGACACGGGAGAACTAAAAACACTATAAAACCAAGAGTATAGCAGAAGTGAATAGATTCCTCCGGGGGCAGATGAAAAAGAAGAATGATAGATATGAAAGTTAGGAGTATATCAAGAATCAGAACTGGATGGAGCATATTGACGAATGCTTTAAAGTATAAGTGAGGGAGAAATAATAGAAGGTGTGAGTTGAAAGAAAACGAAGGGGGTGGATTTATAGTAAAATATCCGACAGAGTAATCAAAACAGATTATCACATTTAATCAAAACGGATTCTAATTTCCTTATTTATCGAAGAATCAAATCTTATTACGAAGATTTTCTCTAAATCCTTTGAATTCCGAAAATCAGCCGTGGCTATGTCACCAGTTAAGGCGAACATGTATTTACTCATCTTCACTCTTTTGTGATAACTTCACTCGTACTCTTCACAAAAATCAAATTGTCTTATCCATAGTACCCACTAATGATAAAACTCAAATTTCCAACTCATATTCGTCATGAAAACATTTTTATGGTTAGCCATGACGACCACGATCAAATTTCGGGACGAAATTTCTTTAACGGGTAGGTACTGTGACAACCCAGAAATTTCTGACCAAATTTAAACTTAATCTTTATATGTTTCCGACACGATAAGCAAAATCTGTAATGTTGAGTCTCGAAAATTTTGGAACTATGTTCATATATTTAATTACCCTTTTGACTATGCTCGACGATTCACGAACATTTATGTGCATATAGATATGTATATACAATATATAGTTATAATAATTGAAAACGTTAACAAAGTATTAGATGTATAATACTTTACATGAACGTATTTGTTTCAATATATGTTTACCATATTTATCGAAGGAATTTAAAGATAATATCAAATGATTGAATTATCAGATACACTGTGATATGATTACGAGCCTCTGTTGTGAGGTCCACGTTGATTTAAGAAATCGTTTCATTTTAACAGTATACGGAATAAATGGTAAAGTAATCTACGAGTGAGAATAAAGTGTCAAATAACGAGATTTAGACAAAAGTTAGTGGAGAACTAAATTTTATAATATTTTATTGATTTAGCTCCAAACGTGCGAAAACGTTTTTCGATACGATAGAATTTAATTATTAAAATGTTCTGTTTAAATAACATAATTTGAATATACAAAATGTTGGAATATTAATTATTAGAATTAGATATATAAATAACTTGCGACGTTTATTTAAAAAGTGTCAATGAATATTGAATATATATGTATTAATAACGAGACGATGATTTAATGAAGCAAATGATCAAAACACTCAAATGTATAAATTACATTTCTTGTAATATAAATTAGTGGCAAATAAGTTTAATTATTAATAAAGGTACGTGTCGCGAGACGTAAAGTACAAGTTTTCTTGGCGTACAAAAGGACGTTCGAAAAACCGGAACCGGGACATAAGTCGAGCGTCAACGTACAAGTTATCGGAACTAAAATTTCAAGTCACCTATACATGAGAATATAATATAATATATATAATTAATATAAATTATATATAATATAAATATAATTATAATATTATGTCGACGAGGAAAATAACAAAACATGTGTGAGCTGGCAGACCACCCCATGCGATCGCATTGGAAATGGCCTGGAAAGCCATGCGATCGCATGGCAACCAGGGACAGAACCATCTATAAAGCTCGATCAGTTTTTGCTTCGAATTCATTCATATTTCTATCCTCTCATCTCAATCTCTCTAATATATTATTATTATTATTATTATTATTATTATTATTATTATTATTATTATTATTATTATTATTATTATTATTATTATTATTATTATTATTATTATTATTATTATTTTTATTTTTAGTATTGGTTTTATTATTAGTAGTATTATACATAAAATATTACGACGAGGTTATGCCTAAACGATTTTAAAACAAGTCTTCGAGTAAGTCAAAGCTAAGGAAAATATGGGTTATAACTATGGAAATTATGAGTATTGCTTGGGGGTTATGATCATGAGTCAAAGGTCAATCTAGCGTTTATCATCTCCGTTGCGTCTACGTACTTTCCTACAATATTGAATCCCAATATTGATACGTGAGCATTCATATCTTATCTTTTATATATTTAATAGTGTATCCATGTCTAGTGCTCGAGTATATATGTTTATGATGAATCACGAATTTGATACATAAGTTATTGATATAAGGTATATGATATGCATGTCGTAGGAAAGCTGTCAAAAAATTAATATCTTTTCATTTAGAAATCGTGTGTTTTCGAGGAACGGATTAAAAGTTATGGTCAACTGAATTATGATTAATATTAATTGTAATTGTTTTTGAATCTACAATTGATTTTTAAACAACTTATTTATGAGATTGATAAATTGAATTTCCTAATATTATTAGTCGAGTAAATGAATTCTTATATAAGGCACGTCTCGTTGAATAATTGTCAAAGTTGACCGTTTTATCATATTTTAAAGCCTTATAAAAACTATAGTCTGATTTTACAAGTATTGGGAAACTATATGAAATGTTAAAATATATTCAGTTGTCATAATCATTCAAATATAATATAACTCCTGAAATAATTAATGTTTTGAGTTTGATAAATTATAAATTCGTTCAACTATCAAGACATATACTATGTTAATATAATAAACATGTATAGATTTAAAGATCATATTGGGTCAGGTTAACTTTTTGAAATGACTTTTGTTAACTTTTGTATGACGGTCTCGAGCATTAGGATTGTGATACACTATGACCAGACCTAGCTTGTTAGACATGTATTGACCAACATATGTTCTCTAGGTTGAGATCTACGTTATTTTGCATTCCGAGTTTCGGTCACATTTCGGTGAATGACCTTATGTGCTGCTAATGTGAGTTTCATTTGTTTCCTTTTTAAATGCTTTTGCAATCTATATTTTTGGGCTGAGAATACATGCACTTTATTTTAAACGCAATGGATACAGGTACATACTAAATTCTACATCGAGTTTGAACCGAAAATCCCTTAGCTTTGGTAACTAGTAACTGCCGGTTATAAGAACTGGTGGGCGCGAATAGTGGTATATGGATCCATAGGGCCTGACATCCCCATCTGTTCCAGGTATAGAAACCCTAGCCTGAACTATAAAACAGACGTATGCTATTTGAGTTTAGTACACGTTGGATTACGTGTATTGTACATGTTGGTTGCATGTATGTTAAAACAGGGGTACTTATTATAGACGTTAAAGTTTAGTTACCAGGGTACTCAATCTTGTAGAATATTTTGATAAACGTTTCTGGATGAAACAACTGAAATCTTGTGATCCACCTTTATATACAGATATGCGCAACATTAAAACTATGAACTCACCAACCTTTGTGTTGACACTTTTAAGCATGTTTATTCTCAGGCTCCTAGAAGTCTTCCGCTGTTTGCTAATATGTTATACAAGCTATGTGCATGGAGTCATACGTGCTTCATTCGAGAAAACGTTGCATTCACAAAATCATCACCATGTATCTTATTTTGACTGCATTATCAACGAATGTAGTATTGTAAACTATTATTTACGGTGATTATCTATATGTAGAAATCATTAATCGTCAAAAACCTTGGAATTTGATATTCAATTATGGTGTGCCTTTTCAAAAGAATGCAATGTTTACAAAACGTATCATGTAGAGGTCAGTACCTCACTGTGAATTCGATGAATAATGTATTCGTCCAAATGGATTTGGAGGGATCGTCACATGGGGCTAAACTACCCAAAATGCTAGGTCGACTTCCAAAAGCTTCAACAAGCATCCAACAAGGGGAAAACTAGTGCCCAACAACCCCTTTCCCTTTCTCCGCACCTGCATTTAAAAGTAAACAACGAGAGGGGTAAGCTAACGCTTAGTGAGTGCAATAAGTATACACATGCATATATAATATACCTACTTGCAATTACCTACTCACACACCACAAACATGCTAGCAATATAATAGTAGCATACAAACTCCAAGTATAACGCTAATAACCTCCAATACTGCAACTAGCATAAACAATAGCATATACTCCAAAATATAATATGCTACACTACAATACATACACAAACTATATGGTTAACCATACACACGTCATGGTGCTACCGGCTCCGTGGTTCACACCATACGTAATGCTATGATGCTACCGGCTCCGTGGTTCACGTCACTACGCATTCGAGTCATACTCTTTAATAGTGCTACCGGCTCCGTGGTTCACACTTCGGTGCTACCTGCTCCGTGGTTCACACTTTGGTGCTATCGGCTCCGTGGTTCACACCTAATTTTATAGTGCTACCGGCTCCGTGGTTCACACTTTGATGCTACCGGCTCCGTGGTTCACATCACAACACCATGATGCTACCGACTCCGTGGTTCACATCATACCACACTCGCACACACTATGGCATTCCCGGCTCTGTGGGTCATACCATAGCATACAAATAAATATACTATATACATACATGCATAAATATCCCACTCACCTTAACACCAAGGTGATGATTATAATCCGCACGCCTCAAGCGAAGTACCTAATACATTAAGTACCCAAATCAACATACAAACTTGTGGAGCTAACCACCTATACATAACTCTCGAGCATTTAATGACCCAAATGCATTAAATGGCTCACTTACACTAAAACCGCCCATCAATGGCCAAGACTCATTATAAATCACTAAAAGCTAATGATTAAAGTCTACTAACACCAAATAACACGAATTATGGGTATTTCATACCCACCTTACCCAACTAGGTCAACCATTAACCATTTGACCCATTTTAACACATAGACTTACAATTTTGGTCAAACTTAAACCCATTTAACAATCTTTCATCATTTTACAAGTGTATTAGTGACTAACAACACAATTAACACTTACAAACCTCAATTTATATGGCCAAACCCTAGATTATAGCCATTAGGTTTTTCCTTACATCAATTTAACCCAAATTCACCCATTTAACCCCCAAATAGGTCTTACAAGTCTCAAATGAGCAAACCCTAGCAATAAATCAACTAAACCTCAAAACACGGAGTTGAGACTTACCAACACTATCAAATCGTAGCTAAGAACGTAGGGAACAACTTTAAAAATTGGATTCGGGTGAGATTTGGTCTCCTTCTTCTCCAAGTGAGCTTTCTCTCACTAAAACCTTAACTCTCTCTCTAAAATTGAATGTGGTGTAGTTGGAGGTGTGATAAATGAGTTAGAATAACTCATGTATCAGTTTTCTAGATCTAAAACCGTCCACGAGTGAAAAGACCAATAAACCCCCAAAAGATGCCATTTAATTTGGGTCAAAATTGTCAAACAACGACATCTGTTGAGTTTCGCGACAACCAGTCGCGTTCCACGGCACCAAAACGCGACAAACAAAATTAAAACGCGATAATGTTGACAGAAGTGGGGTTCTGGAGCCGTCGCGTTCCAGGCTGCTTTGTCGCGTATCGCGACCGACCAAAACGCGATGAAACACCTTAAAACGTGACAGGAGGCCTGATCAACCCATTTTTAACATTTAAACTATATAAAATCGTTCGCGGTTAATATTAAACGTTTACAAGGTAAAATGCGTACCTTTATACCATGCATGAGAAAAACGGGGTGTTACATGGTTTGGAATAAATTCTAGAGTTTATTTGTAATAATTTCTACTACTTGTAAGTTTATTGAGCATTTTACCTTTAAATTGTTTCTATATAAAGTTTGAATCGAGACTGTGTAGAAAATGCTCCGAATTGTATCTGTTTGAGTAGTATGAATTAATTCTAGCTGAATTACTTTTCTATTTTGAATAGTTTATGTTGTAATTATAGCTGTTTGATCTTACTGAATGCTTACCTATAACCTATTAGTTTATGTTATAATTATAGCAATAAACAATAAAGAAGGGTATATAACATTCTTATAACAACAAAGTAGGGTCTATAACATTTGTTATAAACGAGTTAAGGCTACTCGCGTTACGGCGGATATGTAAATCGTTGATAGTTTGCGTTTAGGATGACGTTGTGTTGAAGTTTTAATTACTGAGTCTGGTGCTGACATACGCATCAATTTTTTAAACGTTAATGTTTATTTATATAAATCGGTAGTTAAATATAATGAGACGACTATTTATTTAAATTATTATAACTCGCGGTCCTTTGAGAAATTGTTTGTTACATATATTTATAATTATAATTTGCATATATACAACTGCAAACAATATTTTTTATTAAAAAAAGTTACAGAAACAGCAAAAAATTATTTGTATAATACAATAAAATATATACAGAGTGTATATATATATATATATATATATATATATATATATATATATATATATATATATATATAGAGAGAGAGAGAGAGATAGAGAGATGATCCAGTGAGAACGTTTTTAGTGTATAAACCCTAGGAACTCCAAAAACACTCCAAATACACTGAAATTCGACAAAAAAGGTGCACAGACGAGCAAAAAAAAAAAGAAATTCGAACAAAAATCAATAACACGGACGAACAAAAAAATTCATAGTCGAGCAAAAAAAAAATTTTGTTCGAATTTCAAAATGTAGAACACATTTTTGTTCGAATATCAGCATTTTTGTTCGACTACCCGTGTGTTCTACATTTTTTTGTTCGACTATCAAAAATGTATAACACAAAATTGTTCGCCCGCCTTTTTTTTGTTCGAATATAACTTTTTTTGTTCGCCCTTGTCCCATTTTTTTACTCGAATTGCTTTTTTTTGTTCGCCCGTGTCCCATTTTGGCTCGAATTTCCCTTTTTTGCTTGAATTTCAGTGTATTTTTGAGTTCTCAGGGTTCTCACACAAAAAAGTTCTCATTTGATCCCTCTAATATATATATATATATATATATATATATATATATATATATATATATATATATATATATATATATATATATATATATATATATATATATATATATATATATATAGAGAGAGAGAGAGAGAGAGAGAGGGAGAGAGGTTCAAACGAAAACCACAAAAAATGCGAGAACTCTTTAATTACATGGTGTATACACATTTATATTCAACAAATTGCATATAATTGTTGTCTAATGTTCATATCATTGACAAAGAAATGTTCACAACCTCAAATTACATGTTCAGTTGTGAATTATATGCAATGTTTGCATGTTACACAAATACATCTACACATATGAATGGAAAATTATATATTTGATTATATAGTTAAATTATAGGTTTTTCATACTATTTTTGTTCAATCATACTCTCCATCAACATTTATATGTGATTCAACCTACTCAAGTGTGAAAATCTTTGTAATTTAGTGGTTCTCGTAGTTCTCGCCATTTTTTTGATTCTCGTTTGAACTTTTGACTATATATATATATATATATATATATATATATATATATATACTAGTGAAATGACCCGTGGAACCACTGGTTTGGTTAAACGAAATAGTTTAATGATATGTTTTAGGAACTAAGTGAATGTAAATGCTAAAGTCGTTTAGTGTAATGACCCGTAAAATCACGGATTCTGATTAAGAAACTTCTCGTTGTTTTTACAAACATATAGAAACATGTATTTTCGCATACATATATAACGTAATTAATCCCGTAAAAAGAATCCATATTTGAATATTAATTTTATAATAATAATTATTTTAATTATAATAATAATAGTTAATAATAATAATAATATTAAAGTTTGCTTAAAATTGAGTATTTATAGTTTTAATAATAATTATTACTAATAACAAATGTCTTTTGAATTTTTTTTAAAAAAATTGTAAAGATTAAATTATATCTTAATCAATATAATTAAATTATAATTATTATAAAGATTAAATTTTAATTGTAAATTAAATTGATTTATGATATCATTCAAGTAGGTTAAATTTTTTCTATTTTCTTTTTGATTTTTTTAATGAAAGAAAATGATTATTTATGATGTTATCATTATAGCATTTTAATATTAACTATATATATATATATATATATATATATATATATATATATATATATATATACACACACAGTGGCGGTACTTAGTGGAATCCAAATGGGGTATTCGCCCCACCTGGATTTTACGGAACAAAAATTTTACACTAAAAAAATTTTTATAAAAAAATAAGGTTTTTTTTTTGTGTTTACCTCTGCTGACAATGAAAAATTTATTAAATTTTTACACCGCCCCGTCTGTATCTGAGTTCAAGTTCCGCCCCTATATATATATATATATATATATATATATATATATATATATATATATATATATATATATATATATATATATATATATATATATATATATATATATATATATAATTATGTAGTTATACAATCAGATACAACTAATCTAAGGCAACGTGTGTCCACTTTCAATTTTGTATTGGATTCCATGTTAACAATGTGTCAATTATCAATTTATCATTATCAATTATCAATTTTATCAATATCCTTTAAATAATTAACATATTCAATTTTAATACTTTCATCACTTTTGATTCGATGGGTCTTTCTTTAATATTAGAGTAGGTTGTGATCGTTCCATATTTTGCGCGTGTTTTAGTTCATAAATGGTAAAAGTTAGAAGCGTTTTGAAGATAAAAAGAAGAAGATATGAGTTTTTGATGAAATATGACATTTGAAGACGTTTTATGCAAAAAGTTATTAAAAGCAGAAAAGCATCAGCACTTTATAACTGGCGTAAATTACGCCCAAGAAGAAAATTGGGATAGGACAAATATGGACTTAGTGGCGTAAAATTGCGCCAGCATCTCACATGGTGGCGTAAATTACGCCAGACCTGGTGTAAATTATGCCAGACCTGGTGTAAATTACGCCAGTACAATTTTTCTGCATCCGGATTTTTGGCGATTTTTACTTAGGGAACAAGTTACCCTTCCCTGTATAAAGGGAACCATAGAATACGAATATATCACCAGTTTTTAAAGCCAAAACATAACCCCAACACCAAAATTTTATCATTCTTTCAAAGATTCAAGTTAAGATCAAAGGCGGTTTCTTCAATATTCATCACAAGATCATCATGTTCATCATCACCAACATGAGCGGCTAGTTCTTTCTCTTTATTTATTCCATGAACAATTAATACGTGTATTTGTTCATTCAAGTTCTTGTGTGGTTAATGATGTTATGAAACTTATGTCTTTTGAATTTTAATGTTTATGAACCGACTGAGTATTGATTAATGCAGGTTTTATGATTCTGATTATTGCAAGTTGAGTTATAGTGATTTACCATTGTGTTCTTGAGCCAACTTAGTGTTAATTAGATTAAGGATAAAGACATAGTGCCTAGATTGCATAATTCAATCTCAAAATAGTTAGAATTAGTAGATTCATGAAGTCTTGTCTATGAGATTTGTTCAATACTGAATAATCATAAGACTTGTTTAAATGAATATATGCTAGATTGTGATTGTGAGGGAATAAAGGTTTTTAATCTCATTGTTTAAACTTTAATCTTTTGTTTGTGTTCTTAGCTTAAAAACATTTAAGTTTACATTTTGCTTAGTTAATTGTTAAATTAGTCATTCATTTAGTTAATCAATTAGTTAAACAAACAACTAAATTCTGAAAATTGCTTACTTTTTACTATTACTTCAACTGGAACGAATCCTACCTACCCGTACTAGTTAAAGGTAATTAGGTTGATTTTTGATCGGTACTTCGACGTCGATAAGGTTGTTTTACATAATGGGCAATTCTGTTTTTAGGAGATCATAAATTCATTCCTTTTCAACCTTAGAAACTTTTAACACTTCGTATCACCTCTTCATCATAATCTTATTCAACTGCCACTACCTACTCACATTCTAACTAACACTATCAGAAGTGAAATATTACTCCATATTAATTTTCGAATATTATTAACCCTGTTGTTAGAAGTGAAGATCTTATAAACTCTTTTCATCTTGCTCTCTTCATCTTTATTTTCTGTCTTGCTCTTTCATATAGGTATTTTCTTTATTTTGCCTCAAACTTATTTATAGCACTGATCTGACATTTCTTCTTGTTACTACCTCATATCGCTCCATTTATATATACTTTATTTCGCGATATCTACCTCACTTTGCTCGGGTTTTGACTATCTCGAAGCCTATTTAGTGTGTTATTGAGCTAATTGGTAAATTAAGGGCTAAGGAGTTGATTTGGTGAAAAATTGACCAAATCAAGGGCAAAATTGGCTATAAAAATGACAAGTGCAGGAAACAGCTCCAAAAAGCGCAGTTCTATAAGTAAAAGCGGCGCTATTATGCACGATTTGTCTCCATTTTTCTTCAGTGAGCAAAAGCGCCGTTCTAAATGTCAAAAGCGTCACTCTGATCAGCCAAAAGCGTCACTCCTCAACAAAAGCATCGCCCCTGTTCAGAGCTAAAAGCGGCATTCCAAAGTCAAAAGGGCCGCTCCTCATCAAGCCAAAAGCGACGCTCCTGAAGTAAAAGCTGCGCTCCTGAAGTAAAAGCGGCGCTCCTGACGCTGTTTCAGCCCAGATTTTCAGCAATATAAAAAGAACGAGATTAGGTCATTTTTCATATGCATCTTTGGGAGCAGCTGATTAAGGTCCGAATTTCACATACAAAACCCTAATTTCATCATCCATTGGTTTTTAAGGGTGGATTCAAGGAAGCTAGCTCGAGATTTATCATTGTTTAGCTTAGATCTTCATCTTCTTAACATTTTGGATTGTAATCTTCACTTTACTTTTCATATTTAGCATTGATTACTTGTAATAACTTGAAGATGATGATGATTTACATTTCTATGCTTATTATTAGTTCAATTTTAGCTATGATTGGCTAAATCTCTTGTGTTTGCTTATCTATGAATCTCTAATGCTAGTGTTTGCCCCAAATCAATTGATTATTGTTGTTTGAATGAATTACATGATCATGTGTTGTTGAGTTTGCTAAAGATCCATTACTATGAGTTTGTTTTAGGCTTGACTTTGATTACATATGTTGTGTAGCTCTCTTAGTGATTTGAGAAGTGATTCAATATGTGCTTTGAAATGTCCCATTCTTATTGATTAAAAATGTTCCATATTAATTGATTTCGTTGCGAGGTTTTGACCTCTATATGAGACATTTTTCAAAGACTGCATTCATTTTTAAAACAAACCATAACCTTTATTTCATAAATAAAGGTTTAAAAAGCTTTACGTAGATTATCAAATAATGATAATCTAAAATATCCTGTTTACACACGACCATTACATAATGGTTTACAATACAAATATGTTACATCGAAATCAGTTTCTTGAATGCAGTTTTTACACAATATCATACAAACATGGACTCCAAATCTTGTCCTTATTTTAGTATGCAACAGCGGAAGCTCTTAGTATTCACCTGAGAATAAACATGCTTTAAACGTCAACAAAAATGTTGGTGAGTTATAGGTTTAACCTATATATATCAAATCGTAACAATAGACCACAAGATTTCATATTTCAATACACATCCCATACATAGAGATAAAAATCATTCATATGGTGAACACCTGGTAACCGACATTAACAAGATGCATATATAAGAATATCCCCATCATTCCAGGACACCCTTCAGATATGATATAAATTTCGAAGTACTAAAGCATCCGGTACTTTGGATGGGGTTTGTTAGGCCCAATAGATCTATCTTTAGGATTCGCATCAATTAGGGTGTCTGTTCCCTAATTCTTAGATTACCAGACTTAATAAAAAGGGGCATATTCGATTTTGATAATTCAACCATAGAATGTAGTTTCACGTACTTGTGTCTATTTTGTAAATCATTTATAAAACCTGCATGTATTCTCATCCCAAAAATATTAGATTTTAAAAGTGGGACTATAACTCACTTTCACAGATTTTTACTTCGTCGGGAAGTAAGACTTGGCCACTGGTTGATTCACGAACCTATAACAATATATACATATATATCAAAGTATGTTCAAAATATATTTACAACACTTTTAATATATTTTGATGTTTTAAGTTTATTAAGTCAGCTGTCCTCGTTAGTAACCTACAACTAGTTGTCCACAGTTAGATGTACAGAAATAAATCGATAACTATTATCTTGAATCAATCCACGACCCAGAGCATACGTATCTCAGTATTGATCACAACTCAAATTATATATATTTTGGAATCAACCTCACCCCTGTATAGCTAACTCCAACATTCACATATAGAGTGTCTATGGTTGTTCCGAAATATATATAGATGTGTCGACATGATAGGTCGAAACATTGTATACGTGTCTATGGTATCTCAAGATTACATAATATACAATACAAGTTGATTAAGTTATGGTTGGAATAGATTTGTTACCAATTTTCACGTAGCTAAAATGAGAAAAATTATCCAATCTTGTTTTACCCATAACTTCTTCATTTTAAATCCGTTTTGAGTGAATCAAATTTATATGGTTTCATATTGAACTCTATTTTATGAATATAAACATAAAAAGTATAGGTTTATAGTCGGAAAAATAAGTTACAAGTCGTTTTTGTAAAGGTAGTCATTTCAGTCGAAAGAACGACGTCTAGATGACCATTTTAGAAAACATACTTCCACTTTGAGTTTAACCATAATTTTTGGATATAGTTTCATGTTCATAATAAAAATCATTTTCCCAGAATAACAACTTTTAAATCAAAGTTTATCATAGTTTTTAATTAACTAATCCAAAACAGCCCGCGGTGTTACTACGACGGCGTAAATCCGGTTTTACGGTGTTTTCCGTGTTTCTAGGTTTTAAATCATTAAGTTAGCATATCATATAGATATATAACATGTGTTTAGTTGATTTTAAAAGTCAAGTTAGAAGGATTAACTTTTATTTGCGAACAAGTTTAAAATTAACTAAACTATGTTCTAGTGATTACAAGTTTAAACCTTCGAATAAGATAGCTTTATATGTATGAATCGAATGATGTTATGAACATCATTACTACCTCAATTTCCTTGGATAAACCTACTGGAAATGAGAAAAATAGATCTAGCTTCAAAGGATCCTTGGATGGCTTGAAAGTTCTTGAAGTAGAATCATGACACGAAAACAATTTCAAGTAAGATTTCCACTCGAAATAAGATTGTTATAGTTTTAGAAATTGAATTAAAGTTTGAATATGATTATTACCTTGTATTAGAAAGATAACCTACTTTAAGTAACAAAGGTTTCTTGATCTTGGATGATTACTTGGAATGGATTTAGAAAACTTGGAAGTAAACTTGCAATCTTGGAAGTATTCTTGATTTTATGAAACTAGAACTTTTGGAATTTATGAAGAACACTTAGAACTTGAAGATAGAACTTGAGAGAGATCAATTAGATGAAGAAAATTGAAGAATGAAAGTGTTTGTAGGTGTTTTTGGTCGTTGGTGTATGGATTAGATATAAAGGATATGTAATTTTGTTTTCATGTAAATAAGTCATGAATGATTACTCATATTTTTGTAATTTTATGAGATATTTCATGCTAGTTGCCAAATGATGGATCCCACATGTGTTAGGTGACTCACATGGGCTGCTAAGAGCTGATCATTGGAGTGTATATACCAATAGTACATACATCTAAAAGCTGTGTATTGTACGAGTACGAATACGGGTGCATAAGAGTAGAATTGTTGATGAAACTGAACGAGGATGTAATTGTAAGCATTTTTGTTAAGTAGAAGTATTTTGATAAGTGTCTTGAAGTCTTTCAAAAGTGTATGAATACATATTAAAACACTACATGTATATACATTTTAACTGAGTCGTTAAGTCATCGTTAGTCGTTACACGTAAATGTTGTTTTGAAACCTTTAGGTTAACGATCTTGTTGAATGTTGTTAACCCATTGTTTATTATAACAAATGAGATGTTAAATTGTTATATTTTCATGATATTATGATATATAATATATCTTAGTATGATATATATACAGTTAAATGTCGTTACAACGATAATCGTTACATATATGTCTCGTTTCGAAATCATTAAGTTAGTAGTCTTATTTTTACATATGTATTTCATTGTTAATACACTTAATAATATATTTACTTATCATTTAACATAATTAACCAAGTGTATCAATATCTTAATATGATTCATATGTACCTAGTAAGACGTTGTTATAACGATAATCGTTATATATATCGTTTTCGAGTTTCTTAAATTAATAGTTTCATTTTTATGTATATAACTCATTGTTAAAATACCTAATGAGATATATACTTATAATAAAATCATGTTAACTATATATATAACCATATATATGTCATCGTATAGTTTTTACAAGTTTTAACGTTCGTGAATCACCGGTCTACTTGGGTGGTCAATTGTCTATATGAAACCTATTTCAATTAATCAAGTCTCAACAAGTTTGATTGCTTAACATGTTGGAAACACTTAATCATGTAAATAACAATTTCATTTAATATATATATAAACATGGAAAAGTTCGGGTCACTACATGCTTCAACACCTTAGGTGATCTAGGCAACTAGTTTAGGAATTGCAAGTGATTGTGTTCTTGATCTAGGTTGGTTTTCATTTGGCCTCTAGTCAACATAGTAATGCCAATTATCTTAAGTGATTTCGATAGTTGGAGGTTTTAAGTGATTTTAACCTAAACTCAATCTCAATGACCAAATCATGCTTAACTCGATCTTAAGATATAAAGATTATGTGAATTCGTGGAGTATCATTTGATTTGAGGTTTAGTAGTGATGCTAAACATTTAATAGTTCAACAACTAATGAGATAGCAATATAGCCAAAAAAGGGCAAGCCAAGCATAGAGAGGATTAGATAAGTGAATACGTCTTAGTTAATTTGTTTTAAGTCTTAATACTTCACTACTTGTTTCTTGTCCGACTTACACCATGTCTATTAGGATTAACTTGATAAGAATATTTACATCAAAGTGCTATAATAACCGGGTTCTAAGTGCTCGTTAGTTGTGTATGCTTGATTGTAGTGATTAAATCAAATATAAATTTAGAGGGTAAATTTAACACCCCGTCAAAAATCCCTTTAACAGAATGTTAACTCTGGTCCCAGTGCTTGGCTTGACTTCTATGTAACAGCAATATTCTACAGCGGAAGCAATTAATATCTGAGAATAAAACACGCAAAATGGATCAACAATAATGTTGAGTGAATCTACAGGTTTTAGGTAAACAATACAGTATGTTTAAGAAATAATATTTTGAAAACGTTTGTTAGTGGGAGACCACCAAGGTTTAATATTAAAGTTTTTAGACAACACCATTTCTCGTTTCAAAAGTTTGTTGACACTACCATGTCAAGTTTCAATCATTTGTAGACAACACCCTGTCATGTTTTATCTCATTTGTTTGTAAACCACAGTTTAAATAACATTGTATAGTATCTGAAAAACAGTTATAAAAAAAATAGTTTAAATTTCCTTGACCACGAGATTTTACAAGTACAACACCAAGTTGCAAAAACGTTGCATAATCTGAGCACCTGAATACTAGCAATGACCCTAGTATAGAAACCACTATACCCGCCCTTACCTCGTAAAATGTTATACACTTGTTCGAGTGTATCTAATGTTTAAAGTAAATGCACCACAGTTAATAATGTAGGATGAGGTTGTCAACCTAACGGATCCGTCCATCTAAATTGTGCTTACACCGATAGTATTAAAAGTATTCAAGCTAGAGGCTTTGTGAAAAAACTCAGTACACATATATAGTACTCGTGTCAATACAAAAGCATTTAATAATGTAAGTATAACAGCATGTATTCTAATCCCTGAAAACATGTAAAAAGCGGGACTGTAGACTCACCTTTGAATAAAGCTCGGATTGAAAGACAAAACTTGTACGGTTTACAGCTGAGTAATGCAACCTAAGTATACGTATTTAGGTTGGTCAATATATATATCTTAAACAAGTGTGGTTTCATAGTATAAGTTGTCTTATTGCTCGACTCGACGCGTTTCAAAGTAAAAGTCATTTATATCATGCAAGTCAAATAAAGTCAACTGAAGTCAAACCGAAAGTCAAATTTGGTCAAAATAGTCAACTAAAGTCAACATCAGTAGGTTCATGTCAAATGTTGGTAAACATGTCAAACCTAAGTCACACAATACGTTTCAGATCACGAATGATCATTTTCACAATTTCAGTTTATCGTTGTGCACAAAGTTCATGAACACGTAGCATACTTAGCACATTATCTCATAGCACAAAATTCATGTAAATATAGAAAACTCCAGATCATAAATATACTTAAAATCGATTCCAAAAAGTCTGGCCAGGGTCTCATACGATAATATAAAGTCAGGAATCAGAAGGGGTACATTTGGGGTTTGCCAAGTCAGTTTTTGACCGCGCACTGATTTCGTTTTAGCTATAACCGGAGTTAGGAACATACAATTGATACAATACCAGTGGCCATAGTTCAAGGACAAGTCAAACTAACACATATCAAAAATCGAGCAATTTTTGTATAGCAATTTGTACAATTTATTCGTGCAAGTTGAATATTCAGTTTTCAGCTCAAATCAGAATTTACATAAAGTACGGCTCTATTGTGCCCAATGCATAAGGTTTAAGAGATTGACATAAACTAAAAATAAGTCACATATCATGTTAAAATTCATATTCCAGAAGCTTACATGCTCATTCAATAAACACAATCCACAGAGTATAAAACAGAGAGCAATTTACAGATTCGATTCTAGTTTAGCTAGTCACATTCGCACGCGATTATCTGAAGATCTAGATACAATTAGCCTATGATATCTATATATAAAACTACTTTTACACTAATTCAAGCATATCTCGAGTTTTACATAAGCAAACGACATGATATCCTAGTCTAAATTGTGTGTTTTTAAATTATCTTTCCATTGGTATAAGTTTCATATGCCAATTCATGGTCTATCAAATCCAGATTTCTGATCAATCACAAAAACACAACGTTAATTTCAATTAAGCATAACTTGATCATCCGGAAACGAAATCAAGCGAATCCAAAGCCTAAACTCAATAGTTTATCTGAATATAACATAATAATTAACATTTGAAAAACTTAATTTTTCTGAACATGCATAAACAAATTCGGTTTTAAATCCTAACGCATCAAACAATCAATATAACGATTACAATTAACACGTACGCGTATAGACTTGAGCAATTGACAACATAACTATGAAACTTTAATAAAAATCAGATTTTTAATATTAGGGTTCATGTGTTTATACCTTAGATCAACAATTAAAGCACACCAATACGTAGATGAGATCGAGAATTACACTTTTCGTGTTCAAGGCTTGAGCAAAAATTAAAAATTGATGGTGGTATTGGTGATGGTGATCGACGCCAGCCAAAGGGAGGGAGGGAGGGAACAAAAAAATCGACTGGTATGTGTAAATGTGAGGGTTTACAGTGTTTAGGTTATCACTTAAGCCTTTATACTAGCCCAAGTTCTCTTAAATTGCACCTAAGTCCTCCAAGTTGTAAAAATTAAACATAAAAGGGTGGGGAGGGGGTGTTTGGCCGAATGGGGCCCATGGGGTACTCCCGGGCTCGTGTTGTCCAATTCCTTGTACTCGTGGTCCGTTTCAAGTGTCGTTTAGTCGTACCGAAGGCCCGGAATGCTAAACCGATCGTTAAACACAACCAATCGTTTAATTTATTAAAAATCCAATAAATTAATTATTTTTCAAAAGTTAATAATTAATAATTTAATTATTAAAATAAACCCGAGCGTTTCGTTGTTAAAAAAACAGTTATCAAAACCGTAACGTTTTTATCGTATTTCTTTGTTTGAAATATTTATTCAAATTAATATCAACCCATATTAATTATTGTTACCCTCCAAGGTTCAAGTATGCATTTATTACTCATAAAAACATAAACGTCAAGTAATAACCGTTAAATAACTAACGGAAGGTTAACGGAAGTAACGGAAAAAGCAGGGTTGTTACATTACCCACCTGTTATTAAAAATTTCATCCCGAAATTTTAGTGATCGTCTACTGAAGTAGTTTCATCAGAAAACAGTTGCGGGTATTTCAGTCTCATCTGGTCTTCACGCTCCCACGTGAACTCTGGTCCTCTTCTCGCGTTCCACCGAACTTTAACGATAGGAATTCTACTTTGCTTCAACTGTTTGACCTCACGGCCCAAGATTTCGACAGGTTCCTCAATGAAATGAAGTTTTTCGTCGATACGCAGTTCCTCTAATGGAATAATCAAATTCTCGTCGGTTAGGCACTTCTTTAGGTTGGATACATGAAAAACGTCGTGTATACCACTGAGTGCTTTTGGCAACTCCAACCTGTAAGCTACTGGTCCAACTCTTTCGGTTATCTCGAATGGTCTAACATATCTAAGACTCAGTTTACCTCATTTCCCAAATCGTACAACACCCTTCCAAGGTGATACTTTAAGCATAACTTTGTCACCAACTTGGAACTCTATATCCTTCCATCTAACATCGACGTAACTCTTTTGACGACTCCAAGCCGTTCTCAATCGTTCCTGAATCTGTAGGATTTTCTCAGTTGTCTCCTGAATAATCTCAGGACCTGTCAACTGATTATCCCCCAATTCGCTCCAACATACGGGAGATCTACACTTCCTTCCGTACAACGCTTCGAAAGGTGCAGCTTTAATACTCGCATGGTAGCTGTTATTGTATGAGAACTCAACTAGTGGTAAGTACTTATCCCATCCGTTTTCAAAATCAATGACACATGCTCACAACATGTTCTCAAAAGTCTGAATAGTTCGTTCGCTCTGGCCATCTGTCTGGGGGTGATATGTTGTACTCATATCTAAACGAGTCCCCATTGCTTTCGGTAATGACTTCCAAAATCTGGAAGTGAATCTGCTATCGCGATCGGATATAATAGATATAGGCACTCCATGCCTAGAGATGACTTCCTTAATCTAGATCTGAGCCAACTTCTCCATTTTATCAGTTTCTCTTATCGGTAAAAAGTGTGCAGACTTTGTGAGACGATCCACAATAACCCAAATAGTATCGTAACCTCCCACTGTTCTCGGCAGTTTCATGATGAAGTCCATTGTAATACGTTCCCACTTCCACTGGGGAATCTCTGGTTGAGTCAATAACCCTGATGGCTTCTGATGTTCCGCCTTGACTTTAGCGCAAGTCAAGCACTTACCTACATAGGTAGCAATATCAGCTTTCAAATTTGGCCACCAATAAAACACCTTCAAATCTTGATACATTTTATCTTATCCCGGATGAATTGAGTACCTTGACTTGTGAGCTTCCTCCAACACTATTTCTCTCAATCCACCAAACTTTGGTACCCAGATTCGATTAGCAAAGTATCGTGTTCTGTCCTCTTTGATGTCAAATTTCTTATCCATTCCTCTGAGAAATTCAATATCGACATTTTCTTGTTTCACGGCTTCTTGTTGTGCTTCGCGGATTTGTGATGTGAGATTCGTATGGACAACTATGTTAAGAGCTTTAACCCTAAGAGGTCTCTCTCGCTCTTTTCTGCTTAAAGCATCCGCCACAACATTCGCCTTACCCGGATGGTATTGAAGTTCGCAGTTATAATCGTTAAGTAGTTCCATCCTACGTCGTTGTCTCATGTTGAGCTGTTTCTGATCGAATATGTGCTGTAAACTCTTATGGTCAGTGAAGATAGTAAACTTGGTTCCATACAGGTAGTGTCTCCACATTTTAAGTGCAAAGACAACAGCTCCTAGTTCAAGGTCGTGCGTAGTGTAGTTCTGCTCGTGAATCTTTAACTAACGCGATCCATAAGCAATAACCTTATTTCATTGCATAAGCACGCAACCCATTCCTTGACATGAGGCATCACAATAAACAACAAAATATTCACTTCCCTCGGGTAGAGACAATACTGGTGCAGTTGTTAACTTCTTTTTCAACAACTGAAATGGGAACTCTTGCAGTTCTGACCACTCATACTTCTTACCCTTATGAGTCAACGCGGTCAATGTTCGGGCGATCTTAGAGAATCCTTCGATGAATCTCCGGTAGTAACCAGCTAGACTCAAAAATTTCCGGATCTAAGTTGGCATCTTTGGAGTTTCCCAATTCTTAACCGACTCAATCTTTGCTGGATCGACCTGCATTCCATTGGCTCCTGCAACATGGCCAAGAAATTGTACCTCTGGTAACCAAAAGTCACACTTAGAGAACTTTGCATACAACTGATCTTTTCTAAGCATGGTCAATATCGAAAGTAGATGTTGTTCGTGCTCTTCCTTGTTCTTGGAGTACACCAATATATCATCAATAAACACAATGACAAATTTATCTAGGTATGGCTTACACACACGGTTCATGAGATCCATGAACACTACTGGTGCGTTCGTCAAACCAAACGACATCACTGTAAACTCATAATATCCATAACGTGTTCTAAACGCTGTCTTCGGGACATCAGCTTTTTTGACTCTCAATTGGTGATACCCGGATCTCAAATCAATCTTCGAATAACAACTCGATCCTTGTAGTTGATCAAATAAGTCATCAATCCTCGGTAGCGAATACCGATTCTTGATTGTCAACTTGTTCAATTCTCTGTAATCGATACACAACCTCATCGTCCCATCTTTCTTTTTAACAAACAAGACTGGAGCTCCAACTCGAAAATATCATGGCTATGTGACCCACCTTCTAGTATCTGTCACAAATTAGGGCATTAAAACCCTGATGTTCTTCACCATGGGAAGCTCTTGTAGTTCTGAGGGTGCAAGTTCGTATATTGTACGTGTAACGGGTGCAGCTGCTGGCACCAAATCAATCTGAAATTCGACTTCACGGTGGGTGGACGTGTAACCTCAGGACAATCTCTAATAGTCAGGAAATATTTGGGTCTCTTAAATGTCGGCTCATCCTTACTTACATGTGCTAGAATTGCGAGACATTCTCGTTTCATGTACTTCTGGACCTTCGAGTAATTAGTGTAGCATGACAGTGTACAAATCTCCTCTCCGACCACCATTACCGTTGGTGAAAGGAATTCGAATAGCCTTCTGGTCGTAGCTGCGTTGGTTGTATCATCAGGTAACCAGTTTGTTTCAACCACGAGGTTAAAACTTCTCAGTTTAATAGTTCTATAGAGTACACGTTGTCTAAGGAAGGTACATGTTTATAAATGGTGTGACCAAATTCTCTAGCGTTAAAGCTTCTATCAACATCGGTGTTGACAGCATATATAAACAGTATGATCGATGAGTGAGAACAATCTCATCACGAATTTCATGGAAAACGAAATTGAACAAGGTGTAATGGAAACTCAAACAAAATCTGATATTTAATCAAAAAGGGTTGGTACAAACTCCCAGACGGGTGTGTCTTGCGAGAACAGATGAAGTGTAGTTCGCGTCGATGTGTCCAAAGTTGGTTGGTAATGTTTATGGGTATAACGAAAATGATTGCCGCTTGAGAAAAGTACGTTGAGACTAAATAAGAAAGGATACGGTAACAAGTAGTATTACTAGTAGTAATGAGTGATGGTGTCAGCGATAAGTAGCGATGGGTTGTGATAAGCAGTGATGATAGTAGTGACGTATAAGTTTTTAGGTAGCATGCTCGCATCATAAGTATATACACATGTATTCTAATGCACCCAATAAGGCATACTAGTCATCAGTCGGTAGGCTCGTGTTTGGAAACAAAATCATGAACAGCGGGTGGCTGAATGATAGGTAAGTTGGAAATCGAGTGGACGATACCTACTACGTATTGTGCGGGCTGTTTCCAGGAAATCTTCCTCTAAAGACGTATAATAATTGAGTTGTGATGCACAGTAGTGAGTAGTAAAGCGTTGATGTGTTAGTGGTGACGAGTAGTACTTGGTAGTGGTAAGTAGTAATGATTAGTATTGAGTAGTAGCAAGTAGCAAGGGGTAGCAGCAAGTAGTATTTAGTAACGACCAACAGTGAGAAGTAGTGATCAGTTGTGACTGGCAGTGAGAGGCAGCGTTGAGTAGTAGTTAGCAGCATTAAACAGTGTTGAGTAGTGGTATGAGGTGACGAGTGTGTTTAAGTAGTGTCTTTGTAGTGACAAGTAGTGATCGGTGGTGGCGGTCAGTGTCAAGCAGTGACGAGTTGTGTCATGATTACAAGTTACTTACAAGTTATATTAACAATTAGTTTGCACATTGTATATTTCTTCTCACATTTGGGATTACACAATTTGTTTTCTAAACGTTGATTATCCAAGTAACCTACTTGACTCGGCCCCAATTCCTTATTTTGCGAGTCGGAACTTCTATATGAGTTACCGTAATGTAATCCCGGTCATTACATTACGCTATCTCACATTTCCATTCGACATCACTCCATAAGTTCAAGATAGTGCAGTCAACTTAATTCATTTAAGTATCGCGTCGTGTGTACGTATGCGATTCGTGATACAATATTTAGTCTAAGTCCGTATCGTATTGGTATAAGGTGTATATGTTTGTGATGTGATGTGTAGCCCTACATGTAGCATGGTGTCACAAACAGTGCAAGTATGATGCATAAAAGTCGTCCAAGACACACGACTATAGACTAGACTTCACTAATGCGTCCTACGGTTAGACACACTAATGTATCCTAGTTCCCTATAGCCAAAGCTCTGATACCATCTTTAACACCCCGTCAAAAATCCCTTTAACAGAATGTTAACTCTGGTCCCGGTGCTTGGCTTGACTTCTATGTAACAGCAATATTCTACAGCGGAAGCAATTAATACCCGAGAATAAAACACGCAAAACGGATCAACAATAATGTTGAGTGAATCTACAGTTTTTAGGTAAACAATACAGTATGTTTAAGAAATAATATTTCGAAAACGTTTGTTAGTGGGAGACCACCAAGGTTTAATATTAAAGTTTTTAGATAACAGATTTTCTCGTTTCAAAAGTTTGTTGACACTACCATGTCAAGTTTTAATCATTTATAGACAACACCCTGTCATGTTTTATCTCATTTGTTCGTAAACCACAGTTTAAATAATGTTGTATAGTATCTGAAAAACAGTTATCAAAAATATAGTTTAAATTTCCTTGACCACGAGATTTTACAAGTACAACACCAAGTTGCAAAAACGTTGCATAATCTGAGCACCTGAATACTAGCAATGACCCGAGTATAGAAACCACTATACCCGCCCTTACCTCGTAAAATGTTATACACTTGTTCGAGTGTACCTAATATTCAAAGTAAATGCACCACAGTTAATAATGTAGGGTGAGGTTGTCAACCTAACGGATCCGTCCATCTAAATTGTGCTTACACCGATGATATTAAAAGTATTCAAGCTAGAGGCTTTGTGAACAAACTCAGTACGCATATATAGTACTCGTGTCAATACAAAAGCATTTGATAATGTAAGTATAACAGCGTGTATTCTCATCCCTGAAAACATGTAAAAAGTGGGACTGTATACTCACCTTTGAATAAAGCTCGGATTGAAAGACAAAACTTGTACGGTTTACAGCTGAGTAATGCAACCTAAGTATACGTATTTAGGTTGGTCAATATATGTATCTTAAACAAGTGTGGTTTCATAGTATAAGTTGTCTTATTGCTCGACTCGACGCGTTTCAAAGTAAAAGTCAACTATATCATGCAAGTCTAACAAAGTCAACCGAAGTCAAACCGAAAGTCAAATATGGTCAAAATAGTCAACTAAAGTCAACATCAGTAGGTTCATGTCAAATGTTGGTCAACATGTCAAACCTAAGTCAAACAATACGTTTCAGATCATGAATGATCATTTTCACAATTTTAGTTTATCGTTGTGCACAAAGTTCATGAACACGTAGCATACTTAGCACATTATCTCATAGTACAAAATTCACGTAAACATGGAAAACTCCAGATCATAAATATACTTAAAATAAATTACAAAAAGTCCGGCCAGGGTCTCATACGATAATTAAAAGTCAGGAATTAGAAGGAGTACATTTGGGGTTTGCAAAGTCAGTTTCTGACCGCGCACTGATTTCGTTTTGGCTATAACCGGAGTTAGGAACATGCAATTGATACAAGAACAGTGGCCATAGTTCAAGGACAAATTAAACTAACACATATCCAAAATTGAGTAATTTTTGTTTAGCCAATTTGTACAGTTTATTCTTGCAAGTTGAATATTCAGTTTTCAGCTCAAAACAGAATTTACATAAAGTACGGCTCTATTGTGCCCAATGCATAAGGTTTAAGAGATTGAAATAAATTAACAATAAGTCACATATCATGTTAAAATTCATATTCCAGAAGCTTACATACTCATTCAATAAACACAATCCACAGAGTATAAAACAGAGAGCAATTTACAGATTCGATTCTAGTTTAGCTAGTCACATTCTTACGCGATTATCTGAAGATCTAGATACAATTATCCTATGATATATGCATGAAAGGTGAAGTACATTTTGTGTTCATTTCAAATATGCAAAGCTTTAATCACAGAAGTTAACACATTTTATCATACAAGGTTATTTTCATGCTATCAAGCATATCTCGGGTTTTACATAAGCAAACAACATGATATCCTAGTCTAAATTGTGTGTTTTTAAATTATATTTCCAGTGGTATAAGTTTCACATGCCAATTCGTGGTCTATCAAATCCAGATTTCTGATCAATCACAAAAACACAACGTTAATTTCAATTAAGCATAACTTGATCATCCGGAAACGAAATCAAGCGAATCCAAAGCCTAAACTCAATAGTTTTTCGCAAGGAATCTGAATATTAGATAATAATTAACATTTGAAAAACTTAATTTTTCTGATCATGCATAAACAAATTCGGTTTTAAATCATAACGCATCAAACAATCAATATAACGATTACAATTAACACGTACGCGTATAGACTTGAGCAATTGACAACATAACTATGAAACTTTAATAAAAATCTGATTTTTAATATTAGGGTTCATGTGTTTATTCCTTAGATCAACAATTAAAGCACACCAATACGTAGAGGAGATCGAGAATTACACTTTTCGTGTTCAAGGCTTGAGCAAAAATTAAAAATTGATGGTGGTATTGGTGATGGTGATCGATGCCAGCCAAAGGGAGGGAGGGAACAAAAAAATCGACTGGTATGTGTAATTGTGAGGGTTTACAGTGTTTAGGTTATCACTTAAGCCTTTATACTAGTCCTAGTTCTCTTAAATTGCACCTAAGTCCTCCAAGTTGCAAAAATTAAACATAAAAGGGTGGGGAGGGGGGCGTTCGGCCGAATGGGGCCCATGGGGTACTCCCGGGCTCGTGTTGTCCAATTCCTTGTACTCGTGGTCCGTTTCAAGTGTCCTTTAGTCGTACCGAAGGCCCGGAACGCTAAACCGATCGTTAAACGCAACCAATCGTTTAATTTATTAAAAACCCAATAAATTAATTATTTTTGAAAAGTTAATAATTAATAATTTAATTATTAAAATAAACCCGAGCATTTCGTTGTTAAAAAAAATAGTTATCAAAACTGTAACGTTTTTATCGTATTTCTTTGTTTGAAATATTTATTCGAATTAATATCAACCCATATTAATTATTGTAACCCTCCAAGGTTCAAGTACGCATTTATTACTCATAAACACATAAATGTCAAGTAATCGTCGTTAAATAACTAACGTAAGGTTAACGGAAGGTAGGGAAAAAGCAGGGTTGTTACAGTAAAAGATGTATATCACACGAACGCATCACTACCTATTAAATTTCATCCTTGTTTATTACTAAAATTTTATGTTTTTCTTCTGTTGTTGACATTTTTGAATAACAGTTTCGTTACATTATATATGGGCCATTTATTTTCGTTCATCAGTTTCTCTGGTCAACAATTCCATAAACATCCTAAAACATTGTAGATCTTAACATTTTTTTCACGGAAATGGAGAAGAAAAGCTATAAGAAATTTTTTTAAAAAGGAGTTTTTTTTAGATCTATAAATTATATTGTGGATCTCTAAACATGAATTTGTAGATCTTTAATTTTTGTAATATATATCCGATTTTATCAATTAGATCTTAGTTTTTTCTAGATCTTATTTTTGTGTATGCTTATGTCTTTATTTTTATGTTATAGTAATTACATTTTCATGTATTACCACCTTTTTTCAGATTCCAGTAGTAGTGGTACCTTTGGTGTATGAAAACAAGGTCTCACAAGGATCAAGAATTCACACAACCATTTTTCGATCTGGAAAGACACGTGCACGTGTTTTATAATCGTAGAGAAGAAAGGGTATTAAGAAAGAATTTCGAAGCTTTGCCATTTTGTTTAGAAGAGATGGATCCAAACGGTAATCCGATTCACAATGAAGAGGGAAATCCTAATGGTCCTCCGGTTAATCAAGAATTATTGAATGATCCAAACGATACGCCAATATGGAACACTAGATTGTTTGCACCAACAATGATAGCACCGGCTATTACAAAACCACCAATTGAAGCGGATAATTGGAAGATCGAGGGTAACTTTTTCACATTGATCAAGGATACATATTTTCATGGGTTGATAGATGAAAATCCGTTCGAACATATTCAACACTTTAATGATCTTTGTGATATTTATGTGATGACCCGGGAATTTCCGACCAAATTTAAACTTTAATCTTTATATGTTTCCGACACGATAAGCAAAATCTGTAATGTTGAGTCTCGAAAATTTTGAAATCTATATTCATGTAATCAATTACCCTTTGACTGTGCTCGACGATTCACGAACATTTATGTGTAGAGACATGTATGTATATAAGATATAGTTATATTAATTAAAAACATTAACTAAGTAGTAGATGTATAATACTTTACATAAACGTATTTGTTTCAATATATATTTAATATAATTATAGACGGAATTAAAAGATATTATCAAATGATCGAATTATCAGATACAATGTGATTATGATTAAAATTCTCTGTTATGAGGTCCACTCTGATTTAAGAAATCTGTTCTTTTTAACAGTATTCGGAATAAATGGTAAAGTGATTACAAGTAAGAACAAATGTGTCAATTAACGAGAACCAGACAAATGTTAGTGGAGATTCCTGCTTGATTTTCAATACATGTTTTACAATGATTGTCTCGTATCTCTTGTTAAATTAATATTCAAACTAAAATAAACGGTGATCCGAAAATGAGTTCTATAAATTTCAGGCTTACTAAAAATGTATTTAGGATCTAGCTATTTAATTTTAACACTTTTTATATTTTACCCAGAATTGAGAGGGACAGTTGAGGTAATTTTTGTTTAATAGTTAATGATCGAATTTTATACCTTAATGAGCAACATAATTAAATATAGTTAATTTAAAAATATGGGATTTTTTTCTGAACACTTTTATTCGCCACTAATTTAACAACGGGGTACGATTTTGCAGTCCGTGAAAACTGTCGGTAAGAAAAATCTAAATCTTAGGCTGCTGTGATGACCCGAAAATTTTTGACTTATTTAAACCAATTCGCTATACGATTTATTATTTTAACACGCTAAACAAAGTCTGTTAGATTGAGTCTCAAAATTTTAGAACTGTTTCATATATACAATTACATTTGATTACTCTCGACGATTCATGAACAATTATATGTATGTATATATATATGTACAAGTAAAAACGACTTTCCTACAGTAAAACCCTATTTGCTACAGTAAAAATTACTTTGCTACAGTAAAACACTATTTGCTACAGTAAAACACTATTTGCTACATTGAAACCGTATTTTGCTACAGTAAACACTATTTGCTACAGTAACACACTATTTGATGTCGACAAACTAGCAAACAAAAAGGGTTCAGGCGGCCATGCGATCGCATGGAAAAAGCACTGAAAACCCATGCGATCGCATGGGGACTAAATTCAGGAAATATGCCTATAAAAGGCCAGCTTGTTCGACGTAAAATTTCACTTATTTCTGTAAACAATATTTATATTTATAATTATAATTTTAATTTTAACTTAAGTTTAATAATAATAATAAGGTATATACGAGGGTGTTTTAATTCGGGTTTCAAACCGTTTTAAAATAAGGAAATATTGGGTATTGTTCGGGGTATTGTTCTTAAATCCAAGGCCAACCATACAGTCGTCTACCATCATTACGTCTACGCAATTTGCCCACAATATTGAGTCTCAATATTGAACTGTGAGTTATAGTCTCCCTTTTTAAATACTTTAAATATTTTTGGGCTGAGAATACATGCAATTTATTTTAAACACGATGAGACACAAGTACATACTAAATTCTACACTGAGTTAAACCGAAAATCCCTTAGCTTTGGTAACTAGTAGCTGCCAGTACATAGGATATGGACTGGTGGGCGCGAATAATTGTATATGGATCCATAGGGCTTGACATCCCCGTCCGAGCTAGAGCACTAGCCTTTTAACGGACGTATGTTATTTGAGTTTAAGACATGTTGGTTTGCGTGTATTAAAACGAATGGGGTAATTATCACTATAGCGTTAAGTTTAGTTACCAGGGTGCTCTGTTACGTAGAATCCATTGGTAACTTTTGATGAAATCTTGTGGTCTATCTTTATATATGTTTATGACTCGAGCAATTAAACCTATAACTCACCAACATTCGTGTTGACTTTTTAGCATGTTTTATTCTCAGGTCCTTAGAATGCTTCCGCTGTGATGTGCTTGTTGCCTGCATGGAGTCTCTCATGCTTTGTACAAAGTTTATTGCATTCAAAATAAAACTGCGTTGTGTAATAAATAATTGGACTATGATGTCAACCTGTAAATTAAGTACTTATGTATTTCGGGGTTTTGCTTATACCTAAGCACTTGCCCACATGTTTATAACTTTTTATGTTTAGAAAGTCACTTATTTTAATGAATGCAATATTTTATCAAAACGTATCATATAGAGGTCAAAACCTCACTGTGGAATCAATGATTAACGTGCCGCGTCAATAGCGATTTTGACGGGTCGTTACAGCTGCTTTCTATTTCAAATCACACGTTATTAAAAGATAGAATTATACATTTGAAAAGTTGATTGGATATATAAATACTATTTGTGTTTTTGCCTTGTTTAACCTGTATGAATGAATATATTCGAGTAATGACTTTTTGTTTTAAATCACTCTTACACATTAAAATATATATATATATATATATAGAGGATTATGAAACAATATATGAGCACACTTTAATTTATATTAGTGCTCTTTCTCTCCTCATTTCAGTTAATTGACATACATATACATATGCATAACAATCACCTTGTTTCTTTACTAACCCATTTGATCAACCTCAACCATCATACGAGCCACCATCAACCACTAAACCACCATAGCTTATGTTTCCCTGTTTCTAGTTCGAACACCACAACAACAAAGTAACGATTGCAGCTGCTACTGCTCACTGGTTGCTGCCATCTATTGCAGCCTCCAACGGTCGCCACCACTCCAACAACACTATGTAAACCATCATCCAAAACCATGAACAACCATCACTGTAACACCACCGGCTATAACCACCCTGCACCACCATGACACCACCACACCTCCATTTAAAACATCATTGAAAACCTGCAAATAATTATTGATCACTCGTAAACCCACCCTCAACAAACACCTCTTCTATATATATACATATACGCTTGCGTAGATAATCACACACCACACCACCGTGAACTTCAACCATATTCATCACCACCGAAGTACACCACAACCATCTCCAACACCAACCTCCACCCTCATCATTGAAGCAACCACCACCTTGCTTTACTTCTTCTTCACCATAAAATCACTATTACAACACCACCAAGGACCACCATCGATAACCCACGAAATATGTCTGCTTTCTATTACTGTATTCGTGTTTCTGTTATATATCGACAAACCCACACGCCATTTGTCTTCCTCGTAACTTTTAACACTTACATCGTCATCTATATCACCAACCTTGCGTATTTTTTTCTGTTAACCGCTGACTACTTCACCTTCACCGTCGCTATAACAGTGAGCTCTATTGTTTACAAGATTACAGATTCACTCGTCATAAAAAAAACCGCTGGTTCGTTTCAGTTTACTAATTCGGATTGCTATTAATAATTTTATGAATCAAGTATTTAATAATTGTTGACTTTGGTGGTATCCCTCAACTTGGTATGTAAAGAAGGCTGAGATATTTTTTTTCAATGATGATTGTTGTGTGGGACTAGAAAGCAACGAGATTTTCTAAACAAATATGGACATTGGTACATATTCTTGCAGTTCGTCATCATATTCTCCTACACATGACTCAGACAGTTCGTCATCAGACGAGATCAGTAAGGAGGAGGATTTCGCTAATGAAATAAAAGAGATCACTAAGAAGAAATTCCAACTTGCTATAGATAATAAAAACAACCACAATAATAAAATGTCCTTAATTATTAAAAAAGAACAGGACCATTTGATCCGTAACCACCCTTATTGTATTAAACCCACTGAGGCAACGGGTACCTCAAAACCCCAACTAAAAATAAAATACACTGCCAGAATGTCTGTCGGACCATGTGCACACAAACAATTGGCAGAGAGAACCAAATGGGAAGAAGTTTCTGATAGTTCTGAATGAACAACCTCGCAACCATAAATCTTCCATGCGCTATTTTATTGCTTATGTGTGCTACTCTATCTTGTTATGTAAAATAAGCATATGTAAAATATCAGTATTGTATGGTATTGTATTATTTTGGTTTATTAATAATAAATGCATGGAATGATTATTTGTATTATTACTACTTCTTATTATTATTATTACATAATAATGTAGTAACTCGCTATAATTTTTCATAGTGGAATATTATTAGGATTTTAGTAGTTAATTCCTTGTACTAGCTATTATGTATGAACTTAACGGGTAGGTAATACCCTAGAAATAATTATAAAATGCTAATAAGAAGAAAAGGCTTTTATAATAATCGGTTCATATTATTAATATGCTACGATTAACTATTGATAACTTATTTTACCTATAATATTCTATATGATTAAATTAAATTATATCTGTTGTGTTTATTGAAGAAACATGTCTCAAATGTCGGATGCTGAGTTTGAGCAACTAGTCGAGAAACGTGTGAATGAAAGAATTGCTGCAACCGAAGCAGCAAAAGCAACAACCGAAGCAGCAGCCAAAGCAGCAGCCGTAAATACAAATTCACGAAACGGATGCTCATACAAAACTTTTCAAGGATGCAAACCACAGACGTTTAGTGGAACTGAGGGACCAGTCGGTCTAACCCGGTGGTTTGAAAAGATGGAGTCCGTTTTCAAAATCAGTAATTGTGCGAACGAAGACAAGTCAAAGTATGCTTCGTGCACGTTGCAAGATGGTGCACTTACTTGGTGGAACAATTATGCTAAAGCAGAAGGAATAGATACGACATATGATATCTCTTGGGAAGAACTGAAAAAGATGCTAATCGAGGAGTACTGTCCTCGAAACGAGATCAGAAAAATGGAATCTGAGTTACGTAATCTGAAGGTTATCGGCGCGAATCTCAATAACTATGAAAAGCGTTTCATGGAACTAGCCTTGTTGTGTCCCGAATTGGTGCCAAATGAGTAACGAAAGATAGAAATGTATATTGACGGTTTATCGATCAATATCAAAGGAAATGTTACATCGTCCAAACCGAATACGATGCAGGAAGCCATGACAATGGCACACCAACTCATGGACCAGATCACAGAGAGTTCGATTAAGGCACCAATTACCGAAGTCAAGACAACTGAAGGAAAAAGGAAATGGGAAGACTATAAGGGCAAAAGTACTCACCTGAAGAAACAAGAAACTTTTAAAGGTAAACAAGATGGGGCAACTGCAAGTCCAAACTATAAGGGAACCCATCCGTTCTGCAAAAGATGTTACACACATCATGCAGGTTATTGTCAAGTGGTCTGTGATAAGTGCAACAAGAAAGGACATGTGGCGAAAGATTGTTATGCCACCGTTTCTGAAGTAAAGACAAAACTGACCGATGTCAAGAAATGTTTTGGATGCGGGAAGTCTGGTCACTTTATAAATCAATGCCCTGATAAGGAGAAGAACAAAGAACCCGCACGTGGGAGGGCATTTAATGTTAGTGCCAGTAAAGCACGTGAGGATCCTAATCTTGTCACGGGTACGTTTACCGTTAATAATCAACTAGCTTCTATTATGTTTGATACGGGTGCTGATAGAAGTTATATGTGTAAAGACTTTAGTTTTAAACTAAAATGTGCATCATTACCTCTAGACGATAAATATACTATTGAATTAGCTAATGGTAAACTGATAAAAGCCGATAAAATTTGCCATGGTTGCGAAATGAATCTCGCTGGTGAAACCTTCAAAATCGATTTGATACCCGTAGAATTAGGAAGTTTTGACGTAATCGTTGGCATGGACTGGATGTCCAAAACAGGAGCGGAAGTTGTTTGCGCTGAGAAAGCAATCCGCATCCCTCGTAAGGATGAAACGTCATTAATGATTTATGGGGAGAAGAGCAACTCAAAACTGAACTTTATCAGCTGTATGAAGGCCCAGAAACTTATAAGAAAAGGTTGTTATGCTATTCTGGCACATGTAAAGAAGATCGATACTGAAGAAAGAAGCATTAATGACATGCCGGTTGTAAGAGAATATCCCGGAGTATTTTCAAAAGAATTACCGGGGCTACCTCCACACAGATGTGTAGAATTCCAGATTGATCTCATACCAGGAGCTGCACCTGTAGCCCGATCTCCATATAGACTTGCACCTTCAGAAATGCAAGAATTACAAGACCAGTTGCAAGAATTATCGGACCGTGGATTTGTTCGTCCTAGTTTTTCACCTTGGGGTGCTCCTATTCTGTTCGTCAAGAAGAAGGATGGATCTATGAGAATGTGCATAGATTACCGAGAATTAAACAAATTAACGATCAAGAATCGGTACCCATTACCGAGGATTGATGATTTGTTTGATCAATTGCAAGGATCAAGTGTTTATTCTAAGATTGATCTACGCTCCGGATATCATCAACTGAGAGTGAAGGAAGAAGATGTTCCTAAAACCGCGTTCAGAACCCGTTACGGTCACTATGAGTTTCTAGTCATGCCTTTTGGATTAACTAATGCTCCAGCAGTATTCATGGATCTAATGAATCGCATCTGTAGACCGTATTTAGACAAATTTGTCATTGTTTTTATCGACGACATATTGATTTACTCGAAGAACAAGGAAGAACATGAGCAACACTTAAGACTGGTACTGGAGATACTCAAGAAAGAAGAATTGTACGCAAAATTTTCGAAGTGTGATTTCTGGTTACAAGAAGTACAATTTTTGGGCCATGTTGTCAGTAAACATGGAATTAAAGTTGACCCCGCCAAGATCGAAGCCATTAGTAAATGGGAAACCCCGAAGACTCCAACACAAATTCGCCAATTCTTAGGTCTTGCTGGTTACTACCGAAGATTCATTCAAGATTTCTCTAGAATTGCCAAACCCTTAACTGCATTGACTCAAAAGGGAAAGAAGTATGATTGGTCCACAGAACAGGAATCCTCATTCCAGTTATTAAAGAAGAAGTTAACGTCTGCACCCATTTTGTCATTACCGGAAGGAAATGATGATTTCGTGATCTATTGTGATGCTTCACGCCAAGGTTTAGGATGTGTATTAATGCAGCGCACAAAAGTCATCGCATATGCCTCACGACAACTAAAAATTCATGAAAAGAACTATACGACGCATGATTTAGAACTTGGAGCAGTAGTTTTTGCACTCAAAATATGGAGACACTATCTATATGGCACCAAGTGTACAGTGTACACCGACCATAAGAGTCTTCAGCATATTTTTGATCAAAAACAACTCAATATGAGGCAACGTCGCTGGGTAGAGTTGTTAAACGATTACGATTGTGAAATCCGTTACCACCCCGGAAAGGCTAATGTTGTAGCTGATGCCCTAAGTCGAAAAGAAAGAGTAAAACCTCTTAGGGTCCGAGCTTTGAATATTACAATTCGTACTGATCTCATAAAGCAAATTCAAGCAGCACAGTTAGAGGCTTTAAAAGAAGAAAACGAAAAAGGTGAAATGAGCAAAGGGTTAGAAAAACAACTTGAAGTAAAAGCCGATGGAACCCTGTATTTTACTGGTAGGATATGGGTACCAAGACATGGTAACCTAAGGCAACTAGTACTAGATGAAGCACACAAAACGAGGTACTCAATTCACCCAGGAAATGGGAAAATGTACCACGATCTCAAGAAGTTCTATTGGTGGCCTAATATGAAGACAGAAATTGCTACTTATGTAAGCAAATGTTTGACGTGTGCAAAGGTTAAAGCTGAGCACCAAAAGCCGTCAGGATTACTGCAACAACCAGAAATTCCGCAGTGGAAATGGGAAAGAATAACCATGGATTTCATTACGAAATTGCCAAGGACTGCAAGTAGTCATGATACTATTTGGGTGATAGTTGATCGTCTAACTAAATCAGCTCATTTTCTACCAATAAAGGAGACAGACAGTATGGAGAAATTAGCACGCCTATATTTGAAGGAAGTAGTTTCCAGGCATGGTGTACCCATCTCTATCATATCTGATCGCGACACCCGATTCACATCACGTTTCTGGCAGTCATTACAAAAAGCATTGGGAACTCGATTAGATATGAGCACCGCTTATCACCCACAGACAGATGGTCAAAGTGAAAGAACAATACAAACATTGGTAGACATGTTACGGGCATGCGTGATTGACTTTGGAACCAGTTGGGATCGACACTTACCGTTAGCAGAATTTTCATACAATAACAGCTATCATACGAGCATCAACGCAGCACCATTTGAAGCACTTTACGGTAGAAAGTGCAGATCTCCTATCTGTTGGAGTGAAGTAGGAGAAAGACAACTTACTGGACCAGAAATTATTCACGAAACCACCGAAAAGATAATTCAAATACAACAGCGATTGAAAACGGCCATGAGTCGCCAAAAGAGTTATGCTGATGTAAGAAGAAAACCGCTAGAATTTCAAGTGGGCGACAAAGTCATGTTGAAAGTGTCACCCTGGAAAGGCGTTGTACGATTCGGTAAAAGAGGAAAGCTAAGTCCTAGGTACGTAGGACCCTTTGAAATCACCGAAAGAATTAGAGCAGTTTCTTATCGATTAAAGCTATCGCAAGAACTTAATAGTGTTCACGACACATTTCACGTGTCAAATTTGAAGAAATGTTTAGCTGAAGAGGATGTCGTAATTCCTCTTGATGAAATACTAATTAATGATAAACTCCATTTTGTCGAAGAACCTATTGAAATCATGGACCGTGAGGTCAAACAATTAAAACAAAGCAAAATACCGATAGTTAGGGTTTGTTGGAACGTAAGACGAGGACCTGAGTTTACTTGGGAACGTGAAGATCAGATGAAGCAAAAGTATCCACATTTGTTCACTGATATCGCTCATGAAACAGGTACTACTCAAAATTTCGGGACGAAATTTTCTTTAAGGGGGAGGTACTGTGATGACCCGAAATTTTTTGACTTATTTAAACCAATTCGCTATACGATTTATTATTTTAACACGCTAAACAAAGTCTGTTAGATTGAGTCTCAAAATTTTAGAACTGTTTCATATATACAATTACCTTTGATTACTCTCGACGATTCATGAACAATTATATGTATGTATATATATATGTACAAGTAAAAACGACTTTCCTACAGTAAAACCCTATTTGCTACAGTAAAAATTACTTTGCTACAGTAAAACACTATTTGCTACATTAAAACACTATTTGCTACAGTGAAATCGTATTTTGCTACAGTGCTACAGTGAAAACGATACGCCATATTAATATCAACCCATATTAATTATTATAACCCTCCAAGGTTCAAGTACGCATTTATTACTCATAAACACATAAATGTCAAGTAATCGTCGTTAAATAACTAACGTAAGGTTAACGGAAGGTAGGGAAAAAGCAGGGTTGTTACAGTAAAAGATGTATATCACACGAACGCATCACTACCTATTAAATTTCATCCTTGTTTATTACTAAAATTTTATGTTTTTCTTCTGTTGTTGACATTTTTGAATAACATTTTCGTTACATTATATATGGGCCATTTATTTTCGTTCATCAGTTTCTCTGGTCAACAATTCCATAAACATCCTAAAACATTGTAGATCTTAACATTTTTTTCACGGAAATGGAGAAGAAAACCTATAAGAAATTTTTTTAAAAAGGAGTTTTTTTTAGATCTATAAATTATATTGTGGATCTCTAAACATGAATTTGTAGATCTTTAATTTTTGTAATATATATCCGATTTTATCAATTAGATCTTAGTTTTTTCTAGATCTTATTTTTGTGTATGCTTATGTCTTTATTTTTATGTTATAATAATTACATTTTCATGTATTACCACCTTTTCTCAGATTCCAGTAGTAGTGGTACCTTTGGTGTATGAAAACAAGGTCTCACAAGGATCAAGAATTCACACAACCATTTTTCGATCTGGAAAGACACGTGCACGTGGTTTATAATCGTAGAGAAGAAAGGGTATTAAGAAAGAATTTCGAAGCTTTGCCATTTTGTTTAGAAGAGATGGATCCAAACGGTAATCCGATTCACAATGAAGAGGGCAATCCTAATGGTCCTCCGGTTAATCAAGAATTATTGAATGATCCAAACGATACGCCAATATGGAACACTAGATTGTTTGCACCAACAATGATAGCACCGGCTATTACAAAACCACCAATTGAAGCGGATAATTGGAAGATCGAGGGTAACTTTTTCACATTGATCAAGGATACATATTTTCATGGGTTGATAGATGAAAATCCGTTCGAACATATTCAACACTTTAATGATCTTTGTGATATTTATGTGATTACCCGGGAATTTCCGACCAAATTTAAACTTTAATCTTTATATGTTTCCGACACGATAAGCAAAATCTGTAATGTTGAGTCTCGAAAATTTTGAAATCTATATTCATGTAATCAATTACCCTTTGACTGTGCTCGACGATTCACGAACATTTATGTGTAGAGACATGTATGTATATAAGATATAGTTATATTAATTAAAAACATTAACTAAGTAGTAGATGTATAATACTTTACATGAACGTATTTGTTTCAATATATATTTAATATAATTATAGACGGAATTAAAAGATATTATCAAATGATCGAATTATCAGATACAATGTGATTATGATTAAAAGTCTCTGTTATGAGGTCCACTCTGATTTAAGAAATCTGTTCTTTTTAACAGTATTCGGAATAAATGGTAAAGTGATTACAAGTAAGAACAAATGTGTCAATTAACGAGAACCAGACAAATGTTAGTGGAGATTCCTGCTTGATTTTCAATACATGTTTTACAATGATTGTCTCGTATCTCTTGTTAAATTAATATTCAAACTAAAATAAACGGTGATCCGAAAATGAGTTCTATAAATTTCAGGCTTACTAAAAATGTATTTAGCATCTAGCTATTTAATTTTAACACTTTTTATATTTTACCCAGAATTGAGAGGGACAGTTGAGGTAATTTTTGTTTAATAGTTAATGATCGAATTTTATACCTTAATGAGCAACATAATTAAATATAGTTAATTTAAAAATATGGGATTTTTTTCTGAACACTTTTATTCGCCACTAATTTAACAACGGGGTACGATTTTGCAGTCCGTGAAAACTGTCGGTAAGAAAAATCTAAATCTTAGGCTGCTGTGATGACCCGAAAATTTTTGACTTATTTAAACCAATTCGCTATACGATTTATTATTTTAACACGCTAAACAAAGTCTGTTAGATTGAGTCTCAAAATTTTAGAACTGTTTCATATATACAATTACCTTTGATTACTCTCGACGATTCATGAACAATTATATGTATGTATATATATATGTACAAGTAAAAACGACTTTCCTACAGTAAAACCCTATTTGCTACAGTAAAAATTACTTTGCTACAGTAAACCACTATTTGCTACAGTAAACACTATTTGCTACAGTAACACTATTTGATGTCGACAAACTAGCAAATAAAAAGGGTTCAGGCGGCCATGCGATCGCATGGCAAAAGCACTGAAAACCCATGCGATCGCATGGGGACTAAATTCAGGAAATATGCCTATAAAAGGCCAGCTTGTTCGACGTAAAATTTCACTTATTTCTGTAAACAATATTTATATTTATAATTATAATTTTAATTTTAACTTAAGTTTAATAATAATAATAAGGTATATACGAGGGTGTTTTAATTCGGGTTTCAAACCGTTTTAAAATAAGGAAATATTGGGTATTGTTCGGGGTATTGTTCTTAAATCCAAGGCCAACCATACAGTCGTCTACCATTATTACGTCTACGCAATTTGCCCACAATATTGAGTCTCAATATTAAACTGTGAGTTATAGTCTCCCTTTTTAAATACTTTAAATATTTTTGGGCTGAGAATACATGCAATTTATTTTAAACACGATGAGACACAAGTACATACTAAATTCTACACTGAGTTAAACCGAAAATCCCTTAGCTTTGGTAACTAGTAGCTGCCAGTACATAGGATATGGACTGGTGGGCGCGAATAATTGTATATGGATCCATAGGGCTTGACATCCCCGTCCGAGCTAGAGCACCAGCCTTTTAACGGACGTATGTTATTTGAGTTTAAGACACGTTGATTTGCGTGTATTAAAACGAATGGGGTAATTATCACTATAGCATTAAGTTTAGTTACCAGGGTGCTCTGTTACGTAGAATCCATTGATAAACTTTTGATGAAATCTTGTGGTCTATCTTTATATATGTTTATGACTCGAGCAATTAAACCTATAACTCACCAACATTCGTGTTGACTTTTTAGCATGTTTTATTCTCAGGTCCTTAGAATGCTTCCGCTGTGATGTGCTTGTTGCCTGCATGGAGTCTCTCATGCTTTGTACAAAGTTTATTGCATTCAAAATAAAACTGCGTTGTGTAATAAATAATTGGACTGTGATGTCAACCTGTAAATTAAAGACTTATGTATTTCGGGGTTTTGCTTATACCTAAGCACTTGCCCACATGTTTATAACTTTCTATGTTTAGAAAGTCACTTATTTTAATGAATGCAATATTTTATCAAAACGTATCATATAGAGGTCAAAACCTCACTGTGGAATCAATGATTAACGTGCCGCGTCAATAGCGATTTTGACGGGTCGTTACAGCTGCTTTCTATTTCAAATCACACGTTATTAAAAGATAGAATTATACATTTGAAAAGTTGATTGGATATATAAATACTATTTGTGTTTTTGCCTTGTTTAACCTGTATGAATGAATATATTCGAGTAATGACTTTTTGTTTTAAATCACTCTTACACATTAAAATATATATATATATATATATATATATATATATATATATATATATATATATATATATATATATATATATATATATATATATATATATATATATATATAGGGTTATGAAACAATATATGAGCACACTTAAATTTATATTAGTGCTCTTCCTCTCCTCATTTCAGTTAATTGACATACATATACATATGCATAACAATCACCTTGTTTCTTTACTAACCCATTTGATCAACCTCAACCATCATACGAGCCACCATCAACCACTAAACCACCATAGCTTATGTTTCCCTGTTTCTAGTTCGAACACCACAACAACAAAGTAACGATTGCAGCTGCTACTGCTCACTGGTTGCTGCCATCTATTGCAGCCTCCAACGGCCGCCACCACTCCAACAACACTATGTAAACCATCATCCAAAACCATGAACAACCATCACTGTAACACCACCGGCTATAACCACCCTGCACCACCATGACACCACCACACCTCCATTTAAAACATCATTGAAAACCTGCAAATAATTATTGATCACTCGTAAACCCACCCTCAATAAACACCTCTTCTATATATATACATATACGCTTGCGTAGATAATCACACACCACACCACCGTGAACTTCAACCATATTCATCACCACCGAAGTACACCACAACCATCTCCAACACCAACCTCCACCCTCATCATTGAAGCAACCACCACCTTGCTTTACTTCTTCTTCACCATAGAATCACTATTACAACACCACCAAGGACCACCATCGATAACCCATGAAATATGTCTGCTTTCCATTACTGTATTCGTGTTTCTGTTCTATATCGACAAACCCACACGCCATTTGTCTTCCTCGTAACTTTTAACACTTACATCGTCATCTATATCACCAACCTTGCGTATTTTTTTCTGTTAACCGCTGACTACTTCACCTTCACCGTCGCTATAACAGTGAGCTCTATTGTTTACAAGATTACAGATTCACTCGTCATAAAAAAAAACCGCTGGTTCGTTTCAGTTTACTAATTCGGGTTGCTATTAATAATTTTATGAATCAAGTATTTAATAATTGTTGACTTTGGTGGTATCCCTCAACTTGGTATGTAAAGAAGGCTGAGATATTTTTTTTCAATGATGATTGTTGTGTGGGACTAGAAAGCAACGAGATTTTTGTTTTGTATATATCGTACCTCACTTTTGCAATCCAACAAAAACATATTATGAAAATTGGTTATTGTTGGGCCGATACATAATTTTGGGCCGAGGATTACATTATTGATGCTTGTTATTGGGCCGAGATTTTATATTGGGTTGAAGTATATGTTGGGTCGAGTTCCAAATTTGTTTTTCAGTTAGGCCGAAACCCAAATTAGATAAATGATAGTCGATATTTGTTGAAAACGACAATGGTGGTTTACTACGTGATAATAATCTATGATGATAATTATAATATGAATATGATAATGTTTGGATTAGGGTTAGGTTAAGATGATGATAATTAATGGGTGTTATATGATGATATTAATCGTATCATGATTTTGATTATGGATATGTTGAGGTTGATCGTGAATTAAAATGATGATAAAAGTGAATTTATGATCTTAAATTGAAAAAGAAGAAGATCAAAGAACTAAATGGGTTTTTGTAGAAGATGAAGGAAAATAGAAGCACGAGTAAATAGTTTTAGGTAATGAATTATTACAGAAAGAAATAGATGGAGGAGTAGTTAAGGATGTTATCGGGTTAGCGGGACGTCGCGGGTTCAAACCCGGACTTGGGCATTTTTTTAGGACGACTTCTTTGAGGTAGTTTTACTTATTACTCATTATTATTATTATTATTATTATTATTATTATTATTATTATTATTATTATTATTATTATTATTATTATTATTATTATTATTATTATTATTATTATTATTATTATTATTATTATTATTAAGATTATCATTATCAGTGCTATTATTATTATTAAAATCTATTATCATTACTACAATTTATTTAAAGTTATCATTAAAAACAAAAAGTATTATGATTATTAATAATATCAATATTGTTATTATTAAAAATATTATGAATATAACAACTAATGAAAGTTTTAAAAATATTATTTGTAGAATTATAAGTGTATATTAACTATATCAATAAATCATATTAGAAATATTCATATTTATAACAATATAGGTATTTTTAATATAACACTAAACAGATATACATATATATTAATATAACTATAAAAATATTAATTATTTTGAATATAAACACAAATTAAAAAGTATATGTTTTAATATATATATGAATGATATAGGTTCGTGAATCCGAGGCCAACCCTACACTTGTTCAATTTCGTCATATGTATTTTTACTACAAAATACAATAAGTGAGTTCATTTGATTCCCTTTTACTCTTTACATTTTTGGGACTGAGAATACATGCGCTGTTTTTACAACTGCTTTATTAAATGCTTTTGAAATATATTTTTGAACTGCGAATACATGAAATGCTTTTATAAATGTTTAACGAGATAGACACAAGCAAAACATTCCTCGAATGAAGTATTATGCAGACAGAAGTTCTGCGGATTATTGTTGAATTATGTGGACATGATAATTGCCACTATTGAATTATGTGGATATGATAATTGCCACCATTGAATTATGTGGACATGAAAATTGCCACCAATTGAAGTGAATGTTATATATCGAGAGAATGATTTTATACACAGGTTATGTGTATGATATTTTATACACGAGATATGTGTACGGTTACAACGATTTGTTAAAATGGTTTCGTACACGAGAAAGGTGTACTGTATTTAAAAGATATCGCATGTACATTACAGGTGGGTATAGGATTCGGGCCCATTTGTACCATGCAGGATTTTAAATATTGTGGTCTATCAAAATGATGAATTTTATTGTTTATGATAAACCTATGAACTCACCAACCTTTTGGCTGACACTTTTCAAACATGTTTTTTCTCAGGTCTGAAATAAATCTTCCGCTGTGCATTAACTCATTTTAAAGATATTACATGAAGTCTTTCATGGCATATAGAAGTCAGTTCATCGTGATGATACCATATGTTATTGTATTCGTTCGGAAGATTTTGGACGGGGTATGACATGTGGTATCAGAGCGGTAGTCTTAGCGAACCAGGTCTTACATTAATGTGTCTAACTGATAGTTGTTTAGATGCATTAGTGTGTCTGGACTTCGACCGAGTCTGCATGTCAAAAGTTTTGCTTATCATTTAGTGTCAAAAATTATTTGCTTATCATCCTTAAAGTTTAGACACGTCTTACTGCCTCTATTGCATAGACAGTGTATAGATAAATTCATATCTTAGCGTATCTGTTATTGTTACCTTTGCCTGACAGCTTCCGTAGATTCCTCCGTAACGTATGGGATTTTAGTATTATATATGCATATGTAAGTTATGTATTGCAGGGTACTAATCTACATCCTATAATCTATTTCTTATCGAAAATCATTCATCTGATCGTACGAGATGAATCCCTCAACCAGTTCGAATTCCTCGGATTCCGACAGCTATTCCGATAAGGAGTTTCACCTAAGCTCCGAAAGCAGTGTCACCAGAATGAATCAGCCAATCATCCATCCCCAATTCATCTGATGAATTCGTAGTCGACTTAATCAATGGAGAGGCGAAGAAGGCGATCGTTTTCACCAACCGAATTTATCTCTTTGCGATGAATCTGAAGCACTTATCAGCGAACCAGTCCGAAACACCATTTTCACCCTCATTTCCCGAATATCTCACCACGATTATATTCTATCTAGAATTCTAAACCTTATTCATCTGCTCGTTCCAACCGACAATCATCCCGGAGTAATACAAGAAGTCAACGAACTTCGCGCTCGAGTAATCAATTTGGAGAATATGGTGCAAAATGTACCAGCTTCAGCAACATCACCGGCATCAACAGAACCATCAGTAACAACACCAGTACCATCAACAATCCATGCCTCGACATCTCATTCTGTACCTCGAATATAATATTGATCTACGGATCATTCTACATCATTTATCTTCGTTCGACAAGGCAATTATGTAATCTCTAATGTTTTAGAGATTATATGTTCTTGTTCTAACGATAAATCAAATGAGTTTAATATCATATTGACTCATTAAATCCATGGTTACATCTGAAGAAAATATATATGTATATATGTTTTCATAAAGATTGTAATTAAAAATTCTTTTGTACAAACTGTTAATGGTGAAAATATTTTAACGGGTAGGTAATACCCGAGGAATATTTAAATTTCACATTAATAAGTTACACTGTATATTCTTCGAATCTGATTCAACGGTTATTTACTATCCTACTTACATCCACAGTTATACGAATCCGTTCACCACAAAATAACCATTTTCATTCAATTTCATATTTGGATTTTGACATACCAGAATCCAACAAGTGGCATAATGAAGAACACATTTGACGAAATAAAAAATTTAATAGAAACAAACAAATTAGCTATGAAAAATTTTGTTAAGAATCCAGCCTAACAAAATCCTAGCTAACTGTTCCTAGCTAACTGTTAATTCCGTATTACCTTTTAGTTATCGCAATTTATTTATCACATTTTATTTCTCGCAATTTTATTTATCGTCATTTAATTTACGTATTTATTTTACGCACTTTAAATATCGGGACACGTATACAAGGTTTTGACATATCATATCGACGCATATATATATATATTATTTGGAATAACCATAGACACTCTATATGCAGTAATGATCGAGTTCTCTATACAGGGTTGAGGTTGATTCTATAATAATATATATACTTTGAGTTGTGATCTAGTCTGAGACATGTACATGGGTCACGACACGTACTAATTAATTCGAATATAATATATTAAACTATATATGAATTATTGAACTGTTAACTGTGGACTATCAACTGAGGACAACCAACATTGGACAATTAAAATGAATTAAAATATTGATTATAACATATGAAACTAAACAATTCTTCAAGTTTGCCACTTGATTTCATCTTAAACCTCATTTGTATCTTGACAATTGCAATCTGCGTTCAAACCTTTCATGATTCTTGAAAACACCTCAATCGATAGGATGAATCAACCGCACTTCATTAATGGAAGGAAAGATTTATGCATATAGTTATGCACCTGAGAAACTCTCGGCAACTGAGTAAAAGTTTAACATGTAGCCGCGTCAGATCCTTTGACATTTATTAGCAAAAATAACTTTGCGATCCCTTTTTAATGTAGCCAATTTTGTCACAGCTCCAGCAAGTCAACTTCGACTTTTCATTCGAAGTAGCCTTACTATAATCCTGATATATACAATTACCCTTTTGATACCGGAGAATTCTTTTATATTCCACCATATTACCAGCAGACGTACCAGCAACCTCATTGTTTTTTGGCTTAAATCTCTCTGATAAATCATTATATTTATTCATTGAAACCCTATCATATACTCATCCGCATCTTATAACGAGAACTACCATAACAGTTACCGGGAATAAGCAATCAGTACTTTGAAAACTCACAACATATCTACATCAACAGTTATATGTATGACATTTATCTCTTAGAATTATGATCTCTCATTCTGAAATTCTGAAAAGCAATCAGTCACAAATCAATACTCTGAATGTTGAAAAAGCTGAATGAAGCAGCAGAAACTGTAGATAACCGTAAACGACCATAATCATCGAAAGTTTGATGATAAAGATTAGTATGTTGGAAAAGCTCAGAAAAGTTAGAACTGGAAAGCGGATTGAGCTAACCATAAAGGAAACCAAGGAGAAATACAAGTAACATACCCTAAATTCATAGAACCCAGATAAATCTAGATCCGTTGAAATCTTTAGAGAATATCTTGCTCCGAAGTCATGTTAAAATCTTGCGAAAAATCTTTCTCCATCAACCATCGAACTTAGAAATTTCAAAATATCATCATCAATATCTTTGATATTTCTGAGGATATTTTCATAAATATTCTCGTCCAAAATTATATACCTCTTTGTGCTTCCTGTGTATCAATATATTGGAAACATTCAATAGAAAATTTAGTATCGAAAAGCAGATTATGCGAAACTATGAAGAACGCCGTGGACAAATCGCAAAGAATAAGTTTGACTTCAAAGAATCCAAATGATTCTATTTCTGATGAAATCTTTAGCGAATACCTTGCTTCTGAATCTAAACCTTTACGGATAAATCTTCTTCATCATCCATCGATATTAGAAATTCCAAGATATCATCGTATTTTTCATTATAAATATCCTCCATATTTCTGAAGATATTTTTATAACTATTCTTATCTGAAATCATTAATCTTTTCGTGCTATCAGCATTACATCATATAGAAACTGTTAGTTTCTATATTCTGTAAACTTTCGAGCTTAAAATATGAATGTTATTGAAGTAATGTTGGGAACTGATGCATGAGTTAGTATAATATAATGACACTTGATCAACGTGATTATATTAAAGTAATTCATGCTGAGTTTCTAATGGAACGTGATGATTCACAGAACATACCGTCATCATGTGCCATTTACATGACTCTTACATTCTACTCAATCTCCAAACATATTAAGAACATATCTTCTTAATAGTTCTATCTTTCTCGGATTCTGGTAATTTGACAAATCAAATCGTGCCATTACGATTTCCTTCTTAGAACATTAACAATATTCATTCCGAAGTTTATATCTGCGAATTCTGAACCATTACAAGCGGTGTTTAATCGCAAGAAGAAGAAACGAAGGGACAAAGCTCCAAAATATAAGAAAAAATATAAAGCCCAATAACAACACGGAGATTACAAACCGTGGATATTAATACGAATAACAATATAAAGACATGGTGTAATTAAGAATAGTATTACCGCAAAGTAATAATAGGAGTAAACAGATTCTTCTGGTGGAAGATTGAAAAGAAGGATGACAGAAATGATAATTAAGAAAACATCAAGGATTAGAACTGGATTAAGCATTTTCACAATCCTTTAGATGTACGAACTAAGAAAGAAAGTATTGGAATGGTGAAAATAATGGAACGGATGAAGTTCATTTATAGTGGAAATATCAGACAGAGTAATCGAGGCAGATCACCGTATTTAATTATGAAGATCTTAATTTTCATAAATCCCGAAGAATCAGATCTTATAGATTTCAAAGATTTTCTTCAAATCCCTGGAATTCCGGAATTCAACCAAGACAGTGTCAAAAGTTAAGACGCACCTTATTATCCAAATTCAACCCTGACTCTGTCGAAAGCTAAGACAAATCTTTATCCTTTCATTTTACTATTTTGTGATAGATTCACTCGTACTCTTCGAATAAATGAATTATTTTATCTGTATTATTCATTAATGATAAAACTCTATTTATCAGCTCATATTCGTCAGGAAAACATATTTATTGTTAGCCATGACGACCTCACTCAAATTTCGGGACGAAATTTCTTTAACGGGTAGGCACTGTGATGACCCGGGAATTTCCGACCAAATTTAAACTTTAATCTTTATATGTTTCCGATACGATAAGCAAAATCTGTAATGTTGAGTCTCGAAAATTTTGAAATCTATATTCATGTAATCAATTACCCTTTGACTGTGCTCGACGATTCACGGACATTTATGTGTATAGACATGTATGTATATAAGATATAGTTATATTAATTAAAAACATTAACTAAGTAGTAGATGTATAATACTTTACATGAACGTATTTGTTTCAATATATATTTAATATAATTATAGACGGAATTAAAAGATATTATCAAATGATCGAATTATCAGATACAATGTGATTATGATTAAAAGTCTCTGTTATGAGGTCCACTCTGATTTAAGAAATTTGTTCTTTTTAACAGTATTCGGAATAAATGGTAAAGTGATTACAAGTAAGAACAAATGTGTCAATTAACGAGAACCAGACAAATGTTAGTGGAGATTCCTGCTTGATTTTCAATACATGTTTTACAATGATTGTCTCGTATCTCTTGTTAAGTTAATATTCAAACTAAAATAAACGGTGATCCGAAAATGAGTTCTATAAATTTCAGGCTTACTAAAAATGTATTTAGGATCTAACTATTTAATTTTAACACTTTTTATATTTTACCCAGAATTGAGAGGGACAGTTGAGGTAATTTTTGTTTAATAGTTAATGATCGAATTTTATACCTTAATGAGCAACATAATTAAATATAGTTAATTTAAAAATATGGGATTTTTTTCTGAACACTTTTATTCTCCACTAATTTAACAACGGGGTACGATTTTGTAGTCTGTGAAAACTGTCGGTAAGAAAAATCTAAATCTTAGGCTGCTTTCTATTTCAAATCACACGTTATTAAAAGATAGAATTATACATTTGAAAAGTTGATTGGATATATAAATACTATTTGTGTTTTTGCCTTGTTTAACCTGCATGAATGAATATATTCGAGTAATGACTTTTTGTTTTAAATCACTCTTACACATTAAAATATATATATATATATATATATATATATATATATATATATATATATATATATATATATATATATATATATATATATATATATATATATAGGGTTATGAAACAATATATGAGCACACTTAAATTTATATTAGTGCTCTTTCTCTCCTCATTTCAGTTAATTGGCATACATATACATATGCATAACAATCACCTTGTTTCTTTACTAACCCATTTGATCAACCTCAACTATCATACGAGCCACCGTCAACCACTAAACCACCATAGCTTATGTTTCCCTGTTTCTAGTTCGAACACCACAACAACAAAGTAACGATTGCAGCTGCTACTGCTCACTGGTTGCTGCCATCTATTGCAGCCTCCAACGGTCGCCACCACTCCAACAACACTATGTAAACCATCATCCAAACCCATGAACAACCATCACTGTAACACCACAGGCTATAACCACCCTGCACCACCATGACACCACCACACCTCCATTTAAAACATCATTGAAAACCTGCAAATAATTATTGATCACTCGTAAACCCACCCTCAACAAACACCTCTTCTATATATATACATATACGCTTGCGTAGATAATCACACACCACACCACCGTGAACTTCAACCATATTCATCACCACCGAAGTACACCACAACCATCTCCAACACCAACCTCCACCCTCATCATTGAAGCAACCACCACCTTGCTTTACTTCTTCTTCACCATAGAATCACTATTACAACACCACCAAGGACCACCATCGATAACCCACGAAATATGTCTGCTTTCCATTACTGTATTCGTGTTTCTGTTCTATATCGACAAACCTACACGCCATTTGTCTTCCTCGTAACTTTTAACACTTCCATTGTCATCTATATCACCAACCTTGTGTATTTTTTTTCTGTTAACCGCTGAATACTTCACCTTCACCGTCGCTATAACAGTGAGCTCTATTGTTTACAAGATTACAGATTCACTCGTCATAAAAAAAAAACTGCTGGTTCGTTTCAGTTTACTAATTCGGGTTGCTATTAATAATTTTATGAATCAAGTATTTAATAATTGTTGACTTTGGTGGTATCCCTCAACTTGGTATGTAAAGAAGGCTGAGATATTTTTTTTCAATGATGATTGTTGTGTGGGACTAGAAAGCAATGAGATTTTTGTTTTGTATATATCGTACCTCACTTTTGCAATCCAACAAAAACATATTATGAAAATTGGTTATTGTTGGGCCGATACATAATTTTGGGCCGAGGATTACATTATTGATGCTTGTTATTGGGCCGATATTTTATATTGGGTTGAAGTATATGTTAGGTCGAGTTCCAAATTTGTTTTTCAGTTGGGCCGAAACCCAAATTAGATAAATGATAGTCGATATTTGTTGAAAACGACAATGGTGGTTTACTACGTGATAATAATCTATGATGATAATTATAATATGAATATGATAATGTTTGGATTAGGGTTAGGTTAAGATGATGATAATTAATGGGTGTTATATGATGATATTAATCGTATCATGATTTTGATTATGGATATGTTGAGGTTGATCGTGAATTAAAATGATGATAAAAGTGAATTTATGATCTTAAATTGAAGAAGAAGAAGATCAAAGAACTAAATGGGTTTTTGTAGAAGATGAAGGAAAATAGAAGCACGAGTAAATAGTTTTAGGTAATGAATTATTACAGAAAGAAATAGATGGAGGAGTAGTTAAGGATGTTATCGGGTTAGCGGGGCGGGTTCAAACCCGGACTTGGGCATTTTTTTTAGGACGACTTCTTTGAGGTAGTTTTACTTATTACTCATTATTATTATTATTATTATTATTATTATTATTATTATTATTATTATTATTATTATTATTATTATTATTAAGATTATCATTATCAGTGCTATTATTATTATTAAAATCTATTATCATTACTACAATTTATTTAAAGTTATCATTAAAAACAAAAAGTATTATGATTATTAATAATATCAATATTGTTATTATTAAAAATATTATGAATATAACAACTAATGAAAGTTTTAAAAATATTATTAGTAGAATTATAAGTGTATATTAACTATATCAATAAATCATATTAGAAATATTCATATTTATAACAATCTAGGTATTTTTAATATAACACTAAACAGATATACATATATATTAATATAACTATAAAAATATTAATTATTTTGAATATAAACACAAATTAAAAAGTATATGTTTTAATATATATATGAATGATATAGGTTCGTGAATCCGAGGCCAACCCTACACTTGTTCAATGTCGTCATATGTATTTTTACTACAAAATACAATAAGTGAGTTCATTTGATTCCCTTTTACTCGTTACATTTTTGGGACTGAGAATACATGCGCTGTTTTTACAACTGCTTTATTAAATGCTTTTGAAATATATTTTTGAACTGCGAATACATGAAATGCTTTTATAAATGTTTAACGAGATAGACACAAGCAAAACATTCCTCGAATGAAGTATTATGCAGACAGAAGTTCTGCGGATTATTGTTGAATTATGTGGACATGATAATTGCCACTATTGAATTATGTGGATATGATAATTGCCACCATTGAATTATGTGGACATGAAAATTGCCACCAATTGAAGTGAATGTTATATATCGAGAGAATGATTTTATACACAGGTTATGTGTATGATATTTTGTACACGAGATATGTGTACGGTTACAAAGATTTGTTAAAATGGTTTCGTACACGAGAAAGGTGTACTGTATTTAAAAGATATCGCATGTACATTACAGGTGGGTATAGGATTCGGGCCCATTTGTACCATGCAGGATTTTAAATATTGTGGTCTATCAAAATGTTGAATTTTATTGTTTATGATAAACCTATGAACTCACCAACCTTTTGGCTGACACTTTTCAAACATGTTTTTTCTCAGGTCTGAAATAAATCTTCCGCTGTGCATTAACTCATTTTCAAGATATTACATGAAGTCGTTCATGGCATATAGAAGTCAGTTCATCGTGATGATACCATATGTTATTGTATTCGTTCGGAAGATTTTGGACGGGGTATGACAATTTACAAAACCAAAAACGTCACCGATGACGCATTTAAGCTAAGGGCATTCCTCTTCATACTTCAAGGAGACGCAAAAGCTTGGATGCGAAGTTTACCATCCGATTCCATAAGGTCTTTTCAAGAATTAACAAACGAGTTTATCAATCATTTCTTTCCACCGTCAAAAGTAGAGTGGCTTAGAATGGAGATTAATGGGTTCACACAACGGGGTGATGAGAGTTTGTATGATGCATGGGTATGATTTAAGAAGCTACTAAGAGCTTGCCCACCGCATGGTTTGCCGAAGAAGGAGTATATCAACACATTCTATCGAGGTTGTAATATGTTAACGAAGCGATATCTTGATTCTTCATCCGGTGGGGTATTTATGTACAAATCACCAAACGTGGCCGAAATTATGCTAGAAGATATCACGGTCAACACATATGAATGGGCACCTTCACCGCGAGATTTAGCAAGGACGAATGTAGCACAAGTCGAGAGTGAAAATGGGCAAGTGACGCTTGCAAGCTTGAACAATCAATTTCAAACATTCGGGAAAGAATTGAAGAAGATTCAACAAACGGTAGTTGTAATGCAAGTAGGTTGTCAACGATGCGAGGGTCCACATCTCACAAAGAATTGTCCTCAAATTACTCAATGCAATCATGTTGATCTAGATGATATTCCCATGAATTCAGATGCTCATGTGAACTACGTGAGTAATCAAAACTACCAATGGGGAGGAACATCTAACCAAAGCTACTACAATCCTAATCAAAAACAATTATCATCACCAACCAAACCAATATACCACACGGATTCACAAACCAAAACCGAAATCAAGGTTACAACATGTAACGACCCGACTTTTTCGAATACTTTTGTGCTTGTTACTTTCTGAGAAACTGCGTATTTATGCGTACTGTGTTGGTTTATATTCTGGGATCTTATTTCATGATTAATTACTTTCGTTAATACCATACAACGTGCCATTAAGTACTTAGTTACTTAACTTGATCTCCGAATGCTTTTACGACTGTTAGTGTCACTTGACGTTGAGAACGAGCTATGTGTTTTGGTACACGTTTAACTTTTGTCGTAATTGGAATATTACGACTACAAAATACTAATTGTTATTTTCTAATAACAATTACTTGGGCTTTTGGTTGCTTAATTACGCTTAATAATTTACTTATGCTCACTAGTTAGTCTTGTTGGACTTTCTACCTTGTTGGACTCAAGCCCACCCTACTCTAGCTAATGGACTATTTAATTAGCCCAATTTTAATAAGTTTATGACCCATATAAATGTAAAACAAATACCCATTAATAAGAGGGAACATACTAGCATTTTTGTTAACCATAATCACAATTGATGCATGGGATCCCAACATAAGCACCAAATTTAGACCACCATTAACCAAAAAGCAAAAAAGGTGTCCCCCTTGTCCCCCCATATCCATGGTCATCGCCACCTCACCACCCTATAAATACCAAGCAAACCTCACCCATTTCACACTTAATCTCATTCACATTTTACACACACTTACTCTCTAATTCTCTCTCTAGCCTTTCTCACTCTAAAAAGTGTAAGTTTTAAATTTTCTTCATCTTCTTCTTCTCTTCTCATTTTCGACATCATCATCATCATGCAAGGATCAAGTTTTTTAGTTTCTTGATCTTGTTATATCTTGTAGATTCAAACTTTGGTTTGAATCCTTCAAAAACATGAAAGATTCAAGCTTTCTACCTTTGAACCTTCATTACTTTGTTGGATCTAAGTTTTCTAGCTTATGATTCCTTTATTTTATTAAAAAGATCAAAACTTGTGTTTATGTCTTCATGTAACTTGAAGATCTAGTCTTTTGCTTTAAGGATCTTCAAGAACATTAAAGATCCAAGATTTTTAGCTTAGGGTTTCATTATTTTGTTAAAGATTTTAGATTTTTAGCTTATGGTCTCATTACTTTCATTAGATCTTAGCTTTCTAGCTTATGGTCTCATTAATCTTGTAAAGATCCAAGCTTTCTAGCTTAGGGTTTTCTTAATACTTGAGATCTAAGTTATCATTGTAGATCTCACTTACTTGGAACCTTTTTGTGATTTTTGTGATGATAAAGATCAAGTCTTCATCATCTCATATGATGGAGATGCATAAACTTGTGTCAAAAGGACAAATGTTGAAGCTTTATTGTGTTTATGCAATAAAGAGGCAACCTTGATGTTCAAAACTTGTATAATGTTAGCTTTTACTCTTAGTTATGTGTTGATGGTTGAAACTTGGTCACAGTGATGCTAAAACATCAAAGAGTTGTACACTTGAAGCTTACACGCATCAAGGATGAGAACCGTGATGAGCATCAAGCACCAAGAAACCCACCGGAGCACTTGTTTACTGTTTTTCGGGGTCTGATCAGACTCCTAGGACTTCTGGAAAATTTATTTTCAGATATATCGTTTCGAGTAGATGTCTTTTCGTTTAGGACTCGTCTAAATCCGATATACGGTTTAGGATTTATGGCCTTCCGAAAGTCACTACGCCCTTGTAACGACGTGCTGAAAATTCTGACCTACTCGCGCTTGAACCGTCGCCACGGTCAAAGGACATCGAGTTAGGATCTGAAAATTGAACAGCGATTAGAGGACTCACATACGGAGCCTTGGCCACTGACTACGCATCTTTTTGTTTTTATAGAGGTCGTAGCAGCTATCCAAACTGAGCCTTTTGTTTCGATCTCTATTCTTGTTGAAAACTTACTTTATCTTTTACGTATGATGATAATGATGATGATGATGATAACGATACTTAAGACTTAATTTATTCACTCTAAATTTTGGGGACAAAATACTGACGTAGTGACCTTTGACTTAGCTTGACGACCTTTCGGACCGACTTACTACCTGCATACTTTTCATATCGACTTTTACTGCACATTCACTGTGAGTTATAGCTTCCCTTTTTACTTTACTATTTTTGGGACTGCGAATACATGCGCTTTTTATGTTTTACATACTAGACACGATTACTTAAACTTTATATATGTGTGGGTGACATAACGGCACAAAGATTCCCCTTAGCATGGTAACGTTTAATCATTGGTTTTTGAACCCGTGAACGCGAATATTACATATGGATCCATAGGGTTTGACATCCCCACTCGGGCTAGTCGCGCTAGCATTTAACGGGTGTTTGATACTTCGATAACATACGCACTCGACAAGTGTACTTTTAGGGGGTATTATTATTACGTTAAGTTAGTTACCGGGTGCCCACGGATAAGCATATACTTTTCATACTATTTTGAATACGAAATCTAGTGGTCTACATTACATTACTGAATACAAACTATAGCTCACCAACATTCGTGTTGACCTTTTAAGCGTGTGTTTCTCAGGTGCTTAGACGTTGTTGCTTCCGTTGTTAGACTTGCTGTCTTGGTGTTATAGACTTGCTGTTACAGACTCGCTGTGTTAGACTTCCGCTGCATTACTTAGAGATGTCTCAATCATAGAACTTTTATTTTGCATTCGCAACTTATGTTATTTTGAATAATGACTTTGTAACGACCTTTGTGTCACCTTATCTTTTGTAAAAACATTATCTTTTCATGAATGCAAAACTCATTTTAAAACAGCATGTTGTATTATACCGTGTAATGGACCTGTTGTTGACGATTCGTACATGATGGTTTTGTACGGGGCGACACATTTGGTATCAGAGCATCGGTTGTAGGGAAATAGGTTGCATTAGTGAGTCTTGACCGAGCCGAGTAGGATTCGCTAATAGGACTAATCTACAACTTGCTCGTTTACTTGTTACTGCTTACTACTACTGCATGCTACTGCTTACCTTTACTGCTATGTGAACTTCCTGTATGCTACTGCTATTTTCTCGCTATTGCATGCTACTATCTGTCTTTGATTTCATGTTACTTTTGTTTAATACTGTTACGATTGCCATGCTATGTACTGCTAGCATGCTGTAGAGCCTGATTACGTGCTTTCTATATGTCTTACTGACATTGAAAAAGTTATTTTTCCTTGTTCAGATGTCAGACATGCCGCCCATGACCTTTGACTTCGAGAGTGACTCAGATACGTCTGCTACCTCGCCTACTATTGTTGCTGACTCACCGCTATCCTCCGGCGACTCTAGCGATTCATCTTTCTGAGATAGTAGACACGTACTTGACCTCATGGACGTCTCAGACGGAGACGAGAATCCCGAGGAGATTCCAGCTCCACCCAGCCCTAGACTCCCGGGGCCACAGCACCATTCCGGTGGTACTGTGATCCCTGGGGGAAACGGAGACGATTCCTTTCGTAACGAGCAAGGACATTGGGCTAGACGCACCGCTGACGGACGTGTCGTACTAATGTTATGCGAGGTGTATATAAAATAGCTTTATATTTTAGCAGGAAATACTATTAAATACGATACAATTTTACACAAGATATTTATTTATTTAGAGAATGGATATACTTAAACCTTGCTACAACACTTATAGGCAGTGTACCTAATCGTACAGTAGTGTAGTTTTTAGTAAGTCCGGTTCGTTCCACAGGGAAAATCTTTAAACAAAGCTTAACGCTATATTAGTTTACTTTTATAAAAATACAAATATATATATATATAAGTAATATTATTATTATAAAGGGAGGTTTTTATCGTTTAATGACCGGTTTGTCGATTTTAAAAGTTTAGTCGCAGTTAAAACCAAATGTAAAATAATAAATAAATACAAGACTTAATTTAAAGCGTAAAGTAAATAACGATAATGAAATTTCGAATAATAAAAGTGCGATAAAATAAACTTGCGACAATTAAAAAGTACGATAATTAAAAGTGCAATTAAATACAATAACAATAAAAATGCGATAATTAGAAGTGCAATTAAATATAAAATAAACGAAATTAAATATGAAATAAAAGAATTATGCTTATTTAAACTTCCGTAACCATGATGTTTGACGTGTTGATTTTAGTTTTATGCCCATGGGTTAATTGTCCTTCGTCCTGGATTATTTAATATGTCCGTCTGGTTTTTGTCCATAACAGTCCATCAGTCATAAATATAAAGTGCGAGTGTCCTCGTCAAATTATCCTTATACCCGAAGTTAAATATTCCAACTAATTGGGGACTTAAACTGTAACAAGGTTTTATTACTTTGTTTAATAATTACACCAGAATGTCGACTGAGTGTAACCCAAGGTTTTAATACTTTGTTATCAATTATGCCAAGTGTCCTTGTACATAATTTCACCCCTGTTTTAATAATTCTAGTGGCTATTAATCCATTCCCGTGTCCGGTTAAATGAACGATTATTTGTACATATAAATACCCCGCCCATCGTGTCCGATCGAGTGTATATGGTAATTTATAGGGACGCCCAATTGTAAATCTTTATATTAACATTAACAAACTATCATTTAGTTAAACAAATATAAAGCCCATTAATAGCCCATAGTCTAATTTCCACAAGTGTCGTTCTTTTGTCCAAACCCCAATTATGGTACAAAGCCCAATTACCCAATTTTAGTAATTAGCCCAACATCATGATTACTTCGGATTAAATAAGCATAATAATAACTTAGCTACGAGACATTAAATTAAAAAGGTTGAACATAACTTACAATGATTAAAAATAGCGTAGCGTTACACGGACAGAATTTCGACTTACACCCTTACAACATTCGCTAACATACCCTTATTATTAGGATTAAAATTAAAATTAAAATTAAAATGTAAATTATAAATATAAATATTACGTTTAGATAGATGGATGGATATATATGTTTTTTTACGATCAGAATGCGCGAGCTTTATAGGCAGTTTCAATATTTGGGGCTCCGCGACTCGCGTAATTTTTGCACTGCAAACTCCGCAACTCGCGGAGTTTGCTTTTACAGCTCACACAAGTTTGGAGCCTTTCTTGCCGACGGTTTATAATATATTATATAATATATAAATAATTATAAGAATTATTTAAATATTATATTATATTTATGTGCATAGTTGACTTGTAATTTTTAGTCCGTTGCGTCAAGCGTTGAGAGTTGACTCATGTCCCGGTTCCGGATTTTCGAACGTCCTTGCGTACAATTTTATATTTTGTACTTTGCGTTTTGAATCTTGTACTCTTGTAATTTCGAGACGTTTCATATCAATAATTGGAACCTCTTTGATTGTATTTTGTACTTTTGAGCTTTTTGGACCTTTGCGTCTTCAATTCATCGAATCTGTCTTTTGTCTTCACCTTTTATTATTTAAACGAATATCACTTGTAAATAGAACAATTGCAACTAAAAGCTTGTCTTTCTTGAGGAATAATGCTATGAAATATATGTTCGTTTTTAGCATTATCAAATATTCCCACACTTGAGCGTTGCTTGTCCTCAAGCAATATAGTCTTGAAATACTAGAATCACTTCTTTATTCTTCACACTTTGTACATCAGTGATTTCTTTACGGCAGTATAAACAATGGTAGTAACGATATGGTTTACAGTCCCACATGACTATAAAATTTAGATCCATTAAGGAAATTGGATCTTTATGAAAACATTTGATCTTTTGAAAATTAAATCTAGCTTTTACCCTAGATAAGTTTTCCGGAATAACCCTTCACCGGTGTTTGCAAATTATTTTTGTGGGTTTGGTGGGTTTCAGATTTGAAAATTTTAGTTCAAAACTTGCGGTTTTGTGTCACCCACTTGCTAACCTTGTATTAGGAAAGCAACACGTCCAGTATACTTGCTCCGTATATTACCTTTCGGTAAACTACCGTCCGGTTGTAAAGGAAAGCGTTGAACAAGCAACTGTTAAGGCAATGTCCCCTGACATGCTTTTAATTATGGTCTATAACGTGTCGGACGCAATTACTATCCTTTGTAGGAGCAATAGTAAAGCTCACCCTTTTAATTTGTCAGTCTGGCACAAGGTCCTGTCTTTGACCATGCTATGCAACCACCGTTCTTACGGTTGACACCCGATTTGGTTCAGGTGACCTAATGAATTCCAGGTGAATTCCTAGGATTTTACGTTCAATGGTAATGAACGCATTGAAAATGGTTTTTCAGAAAACAAATCGGTTTGTAATTTTGATCAAAATATTTTCTCGTTCAAGCTCGAGTTTAGATATCATTGAATTCCATGAGTTTGAATTCTCAATCTTTAAGGTCAATCTTAAGGATTGAGTAATATCAATCTTAAAAGCTGATTTTTGATCTTTTAAGGAGATTATCCTTTCTGGGGATTTGATTCATTAGTCTTATCCACCTAATTTGCATGGTGCCCCCCATTTTACGAGATAAATCCTTCTCATGGTTAGGATAAATCTGACCACTTGGCGACCCTGTTTAATGCTAAGGTCCGTGGATTTCCTGCTGATTTTAGTGATGACTTTTCTAGATTTTTCTTCAACCTACAGCTGGTCTGGACGACAACTTCTTGACCTAAATCAAGAACCGCGTGCCTTTTTCCGAAGACTTTACTTCCTTTTAATGATGGAATTGATTCATCGTGTAGATCCATCTTTCTTACAGTAAATCAGGTAAAAAATTTTAGTTTAGTCCAAAGCAAAAGTATTTTCAGTTATTTGTACAAAAATATGTGACATATGTTTTGAATAACTTGGAGAATTTTCCCACACTTGGCTTTTATTTTCCTTTTTATTGTCCTCTATTCCATTTTAAATGAATTTTAACATTTTGGTTTGTTTCTCAATTTATGTCCTTTTCGAGGTAACAATAATTTCGGTGTTAACACCTAGTTTTATCGTTCATAAATATGTATAAACATGATTTTGAGATCATTTAGTTGAAAATTTTGAAAAATTTTACTAGAATTGGGTAGTCAGTATATAAGACTAGGGCTGTTCTTTATTATCAGAGAGCACTAGATTCTAATACAACTACTACTTTACTAGTATTTCTAATGGTAACCAAGTGTATAAAGTAAAAATTTTAAAATCCGAAAGAATTTAACCCCTTCCCACACTTAAGATCTTGCAATGCCCTCATTTGCAAGAAATCAGTAACAATTTAAATTATTGAGGTTGATTTGTGTGAAAATGATTAAATTTTACCAAAGTTTCCAAACATATTTGTGTTTGCTTGCTGAATGATAAATGGTGCATATCATTTGTTCATTCCGTCTTGTTGTTATTTCACATATATTTTGCATCTTGTCGTCAAAATTAGTTGCTTTTGCTGAACTTAATGCCAGTCTTTGAAAATGCGTTGTTTTACCCTGTTGTGTACATAAGATAAACTGCAAACATATATACATATTTTTGAAGTTTGGTATATTACCCCACATTCAAAAATTATTAAAATCTAAGAATAAAAGTTAAAAAATTATAAAAACTATTACAATATTAACATAAGTATTAAACGTATCAACATTACAAATTACAAAATAAATAAAACTAAGTAGACTAGGGATGATACTGATACCAGTAGGGGTTCCATGCATAACAATAGGTGTTATAAAATGCTTCGGCTGGGTTATACGTAGGATACGGTGGTTGAATCTCTATAGACCAGGGAGGGAATATGGGCGATGGAGTAGGAATATAGTTTCTACCTATATGTTGGCAATAAGCTATGATTTGGTTTTGATGAACTTGCCAATCTTCAAATGCTCTATGTCTAGCATTTTCATACTCTTGTGAAGCTATAAACCTTTGCATTTCTGCCATTTCATTTCCCCCTCCTACATTACCTTACTGTTGGTTTCTCTCAACCTGTGGATGTCTACCATGGTATTGTACTGCGGCGTTATTTCGCCTCTTTAAAACTTTCGCACCATGGTATACATTTAAACCTATTGTATCGCGGGGTTCTGGTTCTTCGACTAATAATCCCCCCAACTTATATCCACACCGAGATATTCAGCAATCAAAGTAATAAATATACCACCTCCTATTATGCTATGTGGTCTCATCCCCCTAACCATAGCTGATAAATAATAACCCACACAATAAGGTATACTTACAGCGCTTTGTGGGTCTCGAATACACATATGGTAAAACAAATCCTGTTCATTTACCTTTTCCTTATTCTTACCTCTTTGTGTAATCGAATTAGCTAAAAACCTATGAATTACTCTTAACTCGGCTCTATCTATATCCAAATAAGAGTAATTTCCCCCTTTGAATCGGTGATGGCTTGTCATTTGACTCCATACACCATGTGGATCAAAATTTTCATCTATCTTTCTACCATTTAGTATCAACCCTCTACAATCGGCAGATGCTAACTCCTCAGGCGTATATATACGTAAAGCCTGAGCCATGTCTAGTAAAGACATGTGGCGCATCGAACCTCCTAACAAAAATCTAATAAAAGATCGATCGGTTAAACTAGCTACCCGATCATTTAATTCTATACTACACAACAATTCTTCACACCATACTTTATATACAGGTCTACGCATGGTGAATAAACGTACCCAGTCGTTAAAAGTAGAATTACCATACCTCTGTGCAAGTAATTCCCTAATTGGCCCGGCCAATTCTACAGCTTCTAATGGTCCCCATTCTATGACCCTAGGTACCTCAACAACTTTAGAATGAAGAGTATGCAAACCCCTTTGGTATTTTGGATAATCTATCCAAAGTCTGTCAAATCTCAGGTTCGGGTGCAAATCTTCCAAGTGCATATCAGAAAATGTCATGACTGGATGAGGTATATCTTGTTTGTAGTAGTTATCCACCTCCTGTTGTTCCGCATTCTCAGCAGGAGCATTGCGAGTTTGGGATGAAGATTCACCCCTTTCAGTCTGCAAAACACATCAAACACAATTTTTGTGCATCCAAATATGCATTAGTGTCAGCAAAATCATCAATCAAAATAATTACAATGACATGATCAATTTATATCAAACTTAAGCTCATTTTCATATTTTCATCAAATCTACACTTTTTCAAATAAGCATATACGAAAATGTTCGCCAAGTTCATAAGCATTCAACTCAAATAACATGTCAAAATAATCATTACTAGCAATTAAACAAGTTTCAAATGGCATTATCTCTCAAAAATCAAGTTCATGAATTTTAGACTTGAAAAAGTCCACTTTAATTCTCAAAATCATGTTTAGGCTCAAAGTTTGGATCATTTAACTACCTAAACATATTACACTACTTAATTTTGCAACAATTCATGACAAAAATCGGCCATAACCTGTTTATATCAAAAAGCCCCAAATTTGCTCAAGAACACAAACCCTAGATTACTCAAAATTTGAAGTTTAAGGCTTCTAATCATGTTAAATAGCATCAATCTAGGTTATACAAGCATAATACATAAGCAATTGAAGCATAATTACACTAAAAAGCATCAAAATCGAATTGGGTATAAAATTGCTCAAGAACACTAATTTTCGGATTAAATGGTGTTTAGGTGTAGAAATTTACCTTTTTTCTTGAGTAATTCCTTGATAGCATCCTTCTTAACATGATTTTAGTAAAAGATTTGATGATTAACGGTTAAAAATTGTGATTTTGGGGGTGTTTTCTCGGGTTTTTTCGGGTTTATTTTCGCTGTATGTTTGAGTTGTGGTGTGGACTGATCAGTTCAGCTCGATTTTATTTTTTTCTGTATTTTGGTCCTCCCGCGAGTCGCGGGGTTTGGTAGCCTCAAACACCGCGAGTCGCGGTGTTTGGTTTTTTTTTTTTTATATAAAATCTTAACTTAATAAACAAATATAAAATAAATTTAAAATTTTGTTTTCCTTTGTTGTTTAGGACGAGGTCGTTTCGTATCGATGTCCTAGTCCGTCCTTCGACAAAATTTTAAAATTTGTCTTTTTCAAGCGATTGTTTTTAAAGCTTAGATTTTTGGGTTTTTTAATGTTTTTGGCATACTTTAATTCAATAAGATTAAAAATAATGATAATAAAAGTTCTCGTCCCTCCCTCGGTTAAAGCAATTTCGGTTCAGAGACCTAGTCTTCAACTTACGACGAATTTTAAAAATCATATTTTTAACGTAGCGAAATAAAGTAAATTTTTGTTTTTAAATTCACACAACTTAAATTTAAAATGCATAAAATTCAAAATTAATATTAAAAATTCATACCAAACTTAAATTTAAAAATTCATAAAAATAAAATTCACACCAAACTTAATTTAAATTTTTATATTATAAATTCACACCAAACTTATATTATATTTTTCAAATATTTACAATTTTAAATATATTGTTTTTACAAAGTTTACAATATTAATTTAAGATTTATATATTAATTTTAAAAACATGGTAAAAATAAAATTAAAAATCTTTTTGGCTTTTTATCCCACTTTTATCAATCAAATATTATCAAAAATATGCGCCCCTCTTTTCGGTAAAGTAATTTCGGTTCCAAGACCTAATTTAACTCATGACGAATTTTTGAAATATTTTGGGTTGATTGATTAAAGATATTTATACCTTAAGAATAAACATTAAATTTCGCAGTGATGTAATAAATTTTTGAATGATATCAATAATTTCGGTCGCCAAACCTAATTTTATTCAATACCAATTTAATACTTTATAGCGAACAAATTAGCGTTTATTATCAAAAGGTTAAAAATAAAAATAAAAATAAAAACTGTACAGACTTACCTGTGAGATAGTATTCTTAGTTATATGATCTATCACATTCATAAGATAGTCGGTTTTATTGGTTTTCCATGGCTACATAGGCGTAACCTCGAGCATTCAGTGTTTTTTCTTCTAAACATATGAACGGTCCGTCTCTACATAAAGTAACAAATTCGGAATTTGAATAGGTTTGATTATTTGAACATTTACCTCCATGTGACCATTTTCCGCATTTGTGACATCTTTCTAGGTGTCGTGCTCTTCTTTTCACTGCGAATTTTGATTTTCCTTTACCAAATTGTAACTTATTATCTTCGCATCTGGATTCTTTTCTTACTCCGTCCAATCTTTCTCTGATTACTGATACTATTTCACTTGGTAGTGTGTCATTATTACGTTTAGTGATCAAAGCGTGTAGCATTAGACCATGGTTTAGTTCACAGGCAGTCTTCATTTTGTAAAAACCTAAAAAAATAAAAATTCAGAATGGGGGAAGAAGACTAGTTCTTTAGGGTCTGCTAGGGAAAGACCATTCGGGTTCCATTTTCGAGAACTACACGAAAACAGACAATCTAACTCTAACAGAAATACATATTATCCTTTAAAGACTTGATTCTCCCCACACTTAGTTAGCTGTGGTGTCGAAATTGTGATTAACTTCGTTGTCTACTTCCATCGGACTATCTATGTAGTGTTTAACTCTGTGACCATTAACTTTAAATTCAATCCCATTTGAATTTATCAATTCTACTGTTCCGTATGAAAAAACTCTTTTAACTATGAATGGTCCAGACCATCTTAATTTCAATTTTCCAGGAAATAGCTTGAATCGTGAATTGAAAAGAAGAACTCTGTCTCCTTCCTTAAATTCTTTTGAAGTTCTGATTCTTTTATCATGCCATTTCTGTTGGGATATAACAAGTTCATATACTCTAAAAACCATTTATGATTATAAGAAAAACGGAAGCGTGTAATTACCAATTTAAACTTGTTAATCTTTAAACCAATTTAAAGTTAAACCCCATGGATCATGTTGTGAAATAATACTTACAAACTAACAAGAAAGGATAGAGATTATACCTCCTCAAAACTAGTTTGAGGGCTGTCCAAAAGGGCTTGAAAGATGATGATTAAGTGTATGAACCTTCAAGACTTTTTTCCTCCAACACCACCCTTAAGTTTACTAGACTTTATAACCTTAACACCCTTGTTATATAGCTTGAAAACCCTTATAATGAGCTGAAAAATCAACCAGGGACAGCAGCTATATGTTGATGAATATTAATGAATTTAAGCTTCTAACTTGAAGCCTCAAGTGTAGCATACCCCAAGCTTTGATCACCAACACCACCCTTATAATTGGTTAGGATTTTAGACACTTATTAACTAGCAAACCAAGCAAGAACACTACCCTTTTGAGCTGATTGAAAATCGACCAGCAGCTTCAAGAGGGAGTTTTTTTTTGTGTTTTTGAAACTCTCTCTCATAAAGAATGAGTCAAGCTTGGTTAATATCAACTAGCATGCACTTGGTATATGTGTATTATAAAAAGTAACAAGAATATTGAGCATGGGGTTGTCTTGGAGAGCCAAAAACTGCCCATAATATATCCATATATAAATAATACATGAAGTTTATAAAAGGTTTAAAACTTGTTATAAACTTATGTATTAATTTGTTACTTATATATTTTATAAAACCTTTTATAAAATATAACACAATATAATCATTTAAACCTATAAACAATTATATATAAATTATCCAAATAATTTATCCCAAGTGATGATTCTTTAGAAAACCGATTTTCTAAAGTTCAAGTGTCGCGTATTTATTTAACGATCCAACCGTTAAGATTAAATACGTATAAGGTGTCGGTAAGCTTGTTATTGGGTATGACCCGACTTGGATCATAACATATTAGCCACATTAATTCAATATGTCTCTTGGGCATACGAAAACCTTCAATCTCCCACTTGCACGAGAAACATATGAATCAATGCAAGTGATGGATACCACCTAACGACCGTCCATCACCCCCAATATGTTATGACTTTGTGCCATTCAATAACATCATCCCTTTCGAGTTCCCATCTCGAATATGAATAGGTAAATCTTTCATAGTATCCTTTCGTCCTAGATGTCATGTTAAATCCAAGAGACACAGAGTGATCACTCTCTTATAGATTTAACTTTATCAGGCCTTAAACATCTGACTCTCAACGAATAAGAGGGACAAATTCCATCTTGACTACATATGTCCTAAATACATACCATGCATTATACCTGAGCTCTTCCTTATGAACTACCATATTTCAGAATAGCGAAAGAAAGAATCAAGGCACAATACCTGGTAAATATCCGAACCCAATACGTATCTCAGGTCAGAGGATACAATGATATTCGCCTTTACTCAAGATTACATGTGATCAACCACAAAGGCTCCATTTAGTAAATCTTGAGAGCGGGTCTTCCAATATTTGTATCCAACAAATATCTATGAACCTTGGTTGCAACCTTGCCCCACATTCATCCCGTGAATGTATACCAATCCAAGTTCATAATAGTCTAAACCTCACATTTGCTCCCACAAATGTGATCGACTACGGAATTTAGAATAATTACTTATTCATGGATAAAATATGCAAAATAGGAACATAACTCAAAATAAATTAATACCATAATTATATTAATGAGTTTGAACAATTTCGTTCCGTTACAATACCTAAAATAGATCATGACCAATCACTAGAATATCGAAGCCCTAATGCACAAACATGTCCTGCATGTTTTGGTCCATGTAAGAGCTTCGTGAGAGGATCCGCCATATTAAGATCTGTGTGAACTTTGCGAATACATATCTTCCCCTTTTCAACTTCATCCCTTATGTAGTTGAATCTCCGCTCAATGTGACGGGTCTTTTGATGAGCACGAGGTTCCTTGATTTGAGCAATCGCACCCTCGTTGTCACAAAAGATCTCAAGAGGGTCCTGAATGGAAGGGACTACTCCTAAGTCGTCGATGAATTTCTTCATCCATGCAGCTTCCTGAGCTGCCAATGATGCGGCGATGTACTCCGACTCTGTAGTGGATAGAGCAACAACATCCTGTTTTGAACTCTTCCAAGAGACCGCACCTCCATTTAATGTGAAGACATAGCCGGATTGTGATCGAGAGTCATCTCGATCGGTTTGGAAACTCGCGTCCACGTAACCTTTTACAGCGAGTTCCTCCTCACCAGACCCGTATATTAGAAACATATCCTTAGTCCTCCTAAGGTATTTCAATATACTTTTAACAGCAATCCAATGACTGTTTCCTGGGTTATTCGGGTATCTACTTGTCAAGCTTAGAGCGCATGACACATCCGGTCTAGTACATATCATTGCATACATGATAGACCCAATAGCAGATGCGTATGGGACTTTCTTCATTCTCTCTTGTTCATCTTTCGTGGTAGGACACTGAGATGAACTGAGAACGGTTCCTCTTTGAATAGGTACCAAACCTTTCTTAGAGTTTTCCATCTTGAACCTTTTCAAGATTTTGTCAATGTATGTACTTTGACTTAAACCTATCAATCTCTTGGATCTATTCCTATAGATCCCAATCCCCAATATGTATTGTGCTTCTCCAAGATCCTTAATGGAGAAGCAACCTTTTAGCCAAGTTTTGACCTCTTGCATTGTGGTTATATCATTCCCAAACAATAATATATCATCCACATATAGCACAAGGAACATTATAGAGCTCCCACTAGCCTTCTTGTATACACAAGCTTCATCACCATTTTTAATGAAGCCAAATTTCTTTGCCTCTTCATTAAAACGATGATTCCACATTCTAGATGCTTCTTTCAATCCGTAGATTGATTTCTTTAACTTGCATACCTTTTTAGGATTTTTCGGATCAACAAAACCTTCGGGCTGTACCATATAAACATCTTCCTCAAGATATCCATTTAGGAAAGCGGTTTTGACATCCATTTGCCATATTTCATAGTCATAGTGAGCAGCAATGGCAAATAATATCCTAATAGACTTTAGCATTGCCACTGGCGAGAAAGTTTCATCATAATCAATCCCTTGAGTTTGAGTGAAACCTTTTGCTACAAGTCTAGCTTTGTATGTATCCAAGTTTCCATGTATGTCGGTTTTCATTTTGAAAAGCCATTTACAATCAACTAGCCTAGAGCCAGGAGGTTGCGTAACAAGTTCCCAAACTTGGTTGTCATACATGGATTGCATCTCAGATTTCATGGCTTCCTGCCATTTATCTTTATCAATCCTTGATAAAGCATCTTGGTAGTTTGTTGGTTCATCCAAATCAACCGTATAGCAACCATCTATGAGAAAACCATATCTCTCAGGAGGATTGCTAATCCTACCAGATCTACGAATGTCTTGTGTATTTTGATCATCCATTTGATCACTATCAACATTTTCATGTTGAGTGCTAGTGTCAACCAATTGTGTATCATCTATTTGATCTTGAACCTCTTCAAGATCTATCTTCCTTTCACTACTTCCTTCCATTAGGAACTTAGTTTCAAGGAATTCCGCCTTCCGAGCAACAAATACATTCTGCTCGGATGGATCATAGAAATAATATCCCATATTATCCTTGGGATATCCTATGAAGATACACTTCGTGGATCGAGCATTCAACTTATTAGGGACGTAACGCTTAGGATAAGCTTCACATCCCCATACCTTTAAGTATGATAGAGATGGAGGTTTTCCAAACCACATCTCATGAGGTGTTCGTTCCACTTTCTTGGTTGGGGCCATATTTAAAATACGAGCCGCGGAGCATAGACAATAACCCCAAAATGATAGAGGTAACGTGCTTCTATCCATCATAGATCGAACCATATCCATTAGGGTTCGGTTCCTCCTTTCGGAAACTCCATTAAGTTGGGGTGTTCCGGGTGGAGTAAGTTGTGAGATAATCCCACAACTCCTAAGATGATCTTGGAAAGCATCGCTTAGGTATTCACCTCCTCTATCGGTACGAAGTACCTTGATTGTCTTATTGAGTTGATTTTGTACTTCGCTTTGATATTCTTTGAATGCTTCAAAAGTTTCGTCCTTATGTCTTAACAAGTAGACATATCCAAAACGACTGAAGTCATCAATGAAAGTAACGAAGTATCTTTCACCATTCCTAGCTATGGGCTTAAAGGGTCCACATACATCCGAATGTATTAATCCCAATAAGTCCTTAGCCCTTTTATAGGTCCCTTTGAAAGGCGCTTTAGTCATTTTGCCTTGTAAACAAGATTCACATACATCAAATGAGTCCATTTCATTTGATTTCAAAAGTCCATACATTTGAAGTGTACGCATTCGGTTCTTGTTTATGTGACCAAGGCGACAATGCCATAAGTAGGAATCACTCAAATCCCTTTTGAGTTTCTTGGTGCTAGTATGGTATATTGAGCTACTAGATGATGTGTCATCATGAACCAATTCATAAATTCCATTTGAAGGCGAAGCCTTAAAATAGAATACATTATCTAAATAAACGTGGATATCATCATTAACAAAATTAAGATAAAAACCACATTGTTTTAAGCGAGAAATAGAAATAATGTTTCTACACAAATCCGGAGCATACAAAACATTTTCTAAAATAAGTTCCAATCCGCTTGGAAGCTTCAAAACAAAATCTCCTTGAGCTTTAACATGCACCTTTGCACCATTGCCCATATAGAGACTTGATGTTCCCGCCATATGATCACTTCTTTTGAACCCCTGCAAAGAATTGCAAATATGAGTTCCACATCCTGTGTCTAATACCCATGTATTAGAAGAAGTAATATTAAGCTCAATATATACCATATATACGTTACCTGAGGTTTGCCCTGCATCCCTCTTGTCCTTCAACTCCTTAAGATAGACCGGGCAATTTCGCTTCCAGTGACCCATTTCACCGCAACCGAAACACGGGTCTTCTTTGGGGTTTGCCTTCTCAGCTACCTTTTGCTTCTTAGCCTTGTTGATGGTTGGGGTAACCATCTTCCCCTTCCCTTTGCCTTGATAGGTGGGTCCTTTTCTCTTAGCCACCTTTGGCTTAGAGGTCTTACCTTTGGATCCACCTTGATCGATTGCTAACACGGGTAAAGCCCTTTTACCCATGCTAGTTTCCGCCGTTCTAAGCATACCATGAAGCTCACCTATGCTTTTATCCATCCCATTCATATTGTAATTAATTACAAATTGATCAAACCTTTTTGATAGGGAGTTAAGGATAAGATCGGTGGCTAACTCATTTGATATGTTTAGGTTAAGACGGTTAGCACGATCAATAAGGCTTTTCATCTTAAGCACATAAGATGAAACCGATTGGGTATCGTCCATACGACAAGCATGTAGCGCCCGAACGGTCTCGAAACGCTCGACACGCGCTTGTTGAAGGAACATCTCCTTCAATTGCGTTATCATGTCGTATGCACTATGATGCTCGAAATCCTTTTGGAGTTCGGGAATCATAGTCCCAAGCATTAGGCATGAGACTTGAAGGGAGTCGCGGCAATACTTATCGTAAAAGGCCATTGCCTCCTCATCATCCTCATCCGGTTGATCGGGAATGGGGTCCTCAAGTACATACGCTTTATCCTCTTGTTTGAGGACAATCCGAAGATTGCGGAACCAATCCATAAAGTTGGTATGGTTGAGTTTGTCTTTCTCTAAGAGAGACCTTAATGATAGGTTGTTTAGGTTAAGTGGTGCGTTTGGTATGTTGTTGTTGTTATTGGCGGCCATCTACAAAATTTAACAAAGTTGTTTAAGTATCAATTTTAATTTAATAATCAATACCCTTTAAATCCAATTGATATTTATTAAATTTTAGAATCCAACGGTAAACCAAATTTCGGTTAGGTGACCTTTATCCCGTCATTTGGTTTAGCTAGGTAGTCATTATATGACAATTGCAATCCTTTTGCAACTTCTAAGTTATGGGATCATGCAATCCTTTTGCATGACATATTATCCCATCAACGCCTATTTGTTCATCATGCTTCGGTGACCCTAAGTTCATGATTTCCAAATCAAGTCGTCCTACTTGTGAAAACATGTAGACTTAACATACAAGTGGTTAGGTGACCTTTATCCCATATGTATGCGAAGTGTACCTTATTCATATTAGTTCACTCATGACGGTTAGGTGACCTTTATCCCATCAAGAGATTCCTAATATGTCTAAGTGTTTCCACAAAGGATGGAGTTTAACTTGTTTACCTTGTTTGTAAAAGGGATTTTAAGTTTTCATTAATTCTAGTTTGAGAAAACTTTTATGCCATACACCAACATGCATTTAGTGTATGGTACTTATGAAAAACCATTTTCATGTCTTGTAATTTGCCAATTACTTGATATAAACCATTTTATATATATGTGATCCTTTTCTTGTTCTTAATAACCATTTATTAACGTCTTTAGTTGCTTTTAATTTAACCAATTAAATTGTCGTTTTGCATGTCATTAATACATCTAATTTAACCATTTAAATTGTCGTTTTGCTTGTTGTTATCTTGTGATTAATTGTATCAACCAAACATACAATACAATAAACAAACAAACAACCACACATGCAAAACAAGTATGTTCACAATCTAGCCATTTTGGTGGACATTTGTTTAGCCGAAAACAAATGTCACCGGGTTAAGGGGTAATAATATAAAGTAGGAGATTTCAAATCTCCCACTTAACCTTGCATCCATATGCTCCTTGTGTTCTTCAAGTCTTCATCATCTTGTATCTTCATTTTTTTTACAAAATATGTATCCTAATACATTTTTATCTAGAAAATGAAAATACAACCTATTCTATTTTACATACCAAATGTAAAACAAATTACATAGCCAAATGAATGAATTATTACATGCCATATGAATGAATAATATTACAAGCCAAATAACATTACAAATCAACCAAACATACATGCATGCAACACAAGGTCAAGGCTAAGATTGTGAACATTAACATGCAACCAAATATTAACCAAATGGAAGAGCCCAAACCCACTTTTGGACCCTTTTGAATTCGGCATTCATCATAAACCCACCCAAACCCATTTGTTTTTGCAATCTACATTCATGCATGTTCATAGATTGCAAATATAGTGGGTTTAAAACAACAATTCGAAGCATATTTCAACAACTTCGGCTCTAGATACCATTGTTGGGATATAACAAGTTCATATACTCTAAAAACCATTTATGATTATAAGAAAAACGGAAGCGTGTAATTACCAATTTAAACTTGTTAATCTTTAAACCAATTTAAAGTTAAACCCCATGGATCATGTTGTGAAATAATACTTACAAACTAACAAGAAAGGATAGAGTTTATACCTCCTCAAAACTAGTTTGAGGGCTGTCCAAAAGGGCTTGAAAGATGATGATTAAGTGTATGAACCTTCAAGACTTTTGTCCTCCAACACCACCCTTAAGTTTACTAGACTTTATAACCTTAACACCCTTGTTATATAGCTTGAAAACCCTTATAATGAGCTGAAAAATCAACCAGGGACAGCAGCTATATGTTGATGAATATTAATGAATTTAAGCTTCTAACTTGAAGCCTCAAGTGTAGCATACCCCAAGCTTTGATCACCAACACCACCCTTATAATTGGTTAAGATTTTAGACACTTATTAACTAGCAAACCAAGCAAGAACACTACCCTTTTGAGCTGATTGAAAATCGACCAGCAGCTTCAAGAGGGAGTTTTTTTTTGTGTTTTTGAAACTCTCTCTCATAAAGAATGAGTCAAGCTTGGTTAATATCAACTAGCATGCACTTGGTATATGTGTATTATAAAAAGTAACAAGAATATTGAGCATGGGGTTGTCTTGGAGAGCCAAAAACTGCCCATAATATATCCATATATAAATAATACATGAAGTTTATAAAAGGTTTAAAACTTGTTATAAACTTATGTATTAATTTGTTACTTATATATTTTATAAAACCTTTTATAAAATATAACACAATATAATCATTTAAACCTATAAACAATTATATATAAATTATCCAAATAATTTATCCCAAGTGATGATTCTTTAGAAAACCGATTTTCTAAAGTTCAAGTGTCGCGTATTTATTTAACGATCCAACCGTTAAGATTAAATACGTATAAGGTGTCGGTAAGCTTGTTATTGGGTATGACCCGACTTGGATCATAACATATTAGCCACATTAATTCAATATGTCTCTTGGGCATACGAAAACCTTCAATTTCTTCGTTCTTTCTTTATAGCTAACGAATTTTCGTATGCTTCATGTCTTAATTCTTCTAATTCGTTTAATTGATTTAATCGTAGACGTCCAGCTTCATGTAAATCAAGATTACATGTCTTCAAAGCCCAAAATGCTTTGTGTTCAATTTCTACTGGAAGATGACATGCTTTTCTATAAACAAGTCTAAAAGGTGTGGTTCCAATTGGAGTTTTGTAGGCTGTTCTAAAAGCCCAGAGTGCATCCTCCAATTTAATGGACCATTCCTTCGGATTTGATCCTACGGTTTTCTCTAGAATACGTTTTAAAGCTTGGTTTGTATTTTCAACTTGTCCACCTGTTTGTGGATGATAAGCAGTGGAGATTTTATGAGTTACTCCATATCTTTTAAAAACTTTTTCAAGTTGATTATTACAGAAATGAGTACCCCGATCACTTATTAAAGCTTTTGGTGTTCCAAACCTTGCAAAAAGACGTTTTAAAAAGTTGACTACAACTCGTGCATCGTTAGTTGGGAGAGCTTGTGCTTCCGCCCATTTAGATACATAATCAATGGCTACGAGAATATATAGATTATTATGAGATTTTGGAAATGGACCCATAAAGTCAATACCCCAAATGTCAAATACTTCACATACTTGGATGAAATTTTGTGGCATTTCATCACGTTGACTTATTTTTCCGGCCCTTTGACAAGCATCACAGGATTTGCAAAGAAGGTGTGCGTCTTTGTAAATTGTAGGCCAATAGAATCCAGCATCATAAACTTTTCTTGCTGTTAGTTGAGGCCCATAATGCCCTCCTGTTGGTCCTATGTGACAATGGTTTAATATTTTACTGGCTTCATCTCCGAATACACATCGGCGTATTATTCCATCTGGACAACTTTTAAACAAATGTGGATCTTCCCAGAAATAGTGTTTTATATCACTGAAGAATTTTTTTCATTTTTGGTACGATAATCCTTTTTCAAGGAATCCACAAACTAAGTAGTTTGCATAGTCTGCAAACCATGGTATTTCATTATAATCTATCTTCAATAGATATTAATCAGGAAAGTTGTCTTGTATGGCCGATTCATTTAGAACTTCTAATTCGGGATTTTCAAGTCGAGAAAGATGATCAGCGGCGAGATTTTCTGCTCCTCTTTTATCTCGGATTTCAATATCGAACTCTTGTAAGAGTAAGATCCAACGGATTAATCTTGGTTTAGCATCTTGTTTCGAAAATAGGTATCTAAGAGCAGAATGGTCGGTATAAACCACCGTTTTTGCTAGAACGAGATATGATCGAAATTTGTCAAAAGCAAAGACAATAGCAAGGAGTTCTTTTTCAGTAGTTGTATAGTTCGTTTGTGCTCCTTGTAACGTCTTACTAGCATAATATATAGGTTGAAATCGTTTTTCAATCCTTTGTCCTAAAACGGCTCCCATTGCAAAATCACTTGCATCGCACATTAGTTCAAATGGTAGATTCCAATTTGGTATTATCATGATCGGCGCATTAGTGAGTTTCTCTTTAAGAATATTAAAAGATTTGATACATTCATCTGAAAAGATGAATAGAGCATCCTTTTCTAGGAGTTTATTCATAGGAGTGGCAATTTTAGAAAAATCTTTTATGAAACGTCGGTAAAAACCGTCATGCCCTAGAAAACTCCTAACTCCTCTAACATTGGTGGGATGTGGAAGTTTAGCAATTACATCTACTTTAGCTCTATCCACTTCAATTCCTTCTTTTGAAATTTTATGTCCAAGAACGATGCCTTCTTTAACCATGAAATGGCATTTCTCCCAATTAAGTACTAGATTTGATTGTTCGCATCTAATAAGCATTCGTTCCAGATTAGCTAGACATGATTCAAATGAATCACCGAAGACTGAAAAGTCATCCATGAAAACTTCCATGCATTCTTCTATCATGTCGTGAAAAATCGCCATCATACACCTTTGAAAGGTTGCAGGGGCGTTGCAAAGTCCAAATGGCATGCGTTTGTAAGCAAAAGTACCATAAGGGCACGTGAATGTGGTTTTCTCTTGATCTTCGGGTGCTATTGGAATTTTAAAATATCCGAAAAATCCATCTAGAAAACAATAGTAACTATTTCCGGCTAATCTTTCCAACATTTGATCAATGAAAGGTAAGGGAAAGTGATCTTTTCTGGTGGCGTCATTTAATTTTCTATAATCAATACACATACGCCATCCTGTTACAGTCCTAGTAGGAATAAGCTCATTTTTCTCATTTGTAATGACAGTCATGCCACCCTTCTTAGGCACGCATTGAACTGGGCTTACCCATGGACTATCAGAGATTGGATATATCAAACCTGCATCTAGCAGTTTAATAATCTCTTTCTTAACTACATCTTGCATATTAGGATTTAGTCTTCGTTGGCGTTGCACATATGTTTTGTGACCTTTTTCCATAAGGATTTTATGTGTGCAATACGAAGGACTTATTCTTTTAATATCATGAATCTTCCATGCAATGGCTGGTTTATGAGCTTTCAACACAGAAATGAGTTGTGATTTCTCATTTTCAGTAAGAGAAGACGATATTATTACAGGTAATTCAGATTCACCATGTAAATAAGCGTATTCCAAATGGTTTGGAAGTGGCTTTAACTCTAATTTCGGAGGTTCTTTTATCGATGATTTGTATCGATATCTGTCTTCTTCTTTTAGCATTTGAATTTCTTCTATTGTTGGTTCATATCCATTAGCTATAAGTGTAGCTAACATTTCAACTTCATCAATTGGTTCATTACCTTCTCCTAAAGAACATTCTCCTGTTCCTTGTAATTCTGGAAATTCTTCTAATAATTCTGCATGTGCATCTATAGTTTGAATATAATAACATGTATCATCTGCAGATTGTGGTTGTTGCATTTCTCTATCAACTGAAAAGGTAACACTCTCATCCTCTATACTTAGGGTCAATTTCTTACCGAACACGTCTATCATTGCTTTAGCCGTGTTTAAGAATGGTCTTCCTAATATGAGAGGAACTTGAGAATCTTCTTCCATGTCCAGAACAACAAAATCTACTGGAAATACTAAAGTACCAACTTTAACTAGCATGTTCTCCATTATCCCTCTAGGATATTTTATTGATCGATCAGCTAGTTGTATATTTATTCTAGTTGGTTTCAATTCTCCAAGGTCTAGTTTAGCGTATAGTGAATACGTCATTAAATTTATACTAGCACCTAAGTCTGCCAATGCTTCTATTGAACTAAGACTACCCAGAAAACATGGAATTGTGAAACTTCCTGGATCAGATAGTTTTTCTGGTATCTTATTCAACAGTACTGCTGAACAATTAGCATTCATAGTAACGGCCGAGAGTTCTTCCATTTTCTTTCTATTTGAGATTAGATCTTTCAAGAATTTAGCATATCTAGGCATTCCTGAAATCACATCAATGAAAGGAAGATTTACATTTATCTGTTTAAACATATCCAAGAATTTGGATTGCTCGGTTTCAAGTTTCTCTTTCTTCATTTTACTCGGGTAAGGAAGTGGTGGTTGGTATGGTTTAACATAAGGTTTATCCTTAATTGTGTTATCTTCATTAAACTTTTCAACTACCGGTTCTTTTTCCTTATCTTGTTCAGGTTGCGGTTCTTGTGGAGTAGGAATAGCTTCATCAGAAGTTACAAGTATTTCAGGTGGTTTAAGTGTTGTACCACTTCTTGTGGTAATGGCTTTAGCTGTTTCATTCCGGGGGTTAGCATTTGTATCACTAGGTAGACTTCCCGGTTTTCTTTCACCTATTAACCTTGCTAGGTTACTTACTTCTTGTTCCAGATTTTGAATAGAAGCTTGTTGATTTCTAAATGCTTGAGCATTTTGTTCATTAGTTTGTTTTTGAGATTTGAAAAACTGCGTTTGAGTTTCAACTAGCTTCGTCATCATATCTTCTAAATTCGGCTTTTTATCATCGGTTTGTTGTGGTGGTTTGTTTTGAAAATTAGGTCTTTGCTGGTTGTAAGTATTATTGGATACTTGTTGATTGCTAGGACCTTGTTGGTTGTTGTATGGAATATTTCGGTTATAATTCTGGTTTTGATTGTAAATCGATCTTGGCGGTTGATAATTATTCTGATAATTATTTCCAGGCCTTTGGTTTATGTATGAAATATTCTCTCTTTGTTCCATTGTTAATTCAATACTGAGACAATCTTTTATCAAATGTGGTCCTCCAAACTGCTCACAACTAATTCATATTGAGTGAATATCTTTAGTCATCTTTTCCATTCGTCTCTCGACAGCATCTATCTTTGCGGAAATGGAATCTAAGTCATGGCTAGAATCGGTTCTAGCTGCTTTAGATGATCTAACGATATCTTTTTCTTGGTGCCACTCATGTGAGTAGGAAGCAGTGTTATCAATAATTTTGTAAGCATCAGTTTCGGTTTTCTACATAATAGAACCACCAGCTGCTATATCTATGTCTTTCCTTGTAGTGATGTCGCATCCTTGGTAGAATATTTGTACTATTTGACAGGTATCTAAACCATGTTGCGGACATCCTCTCAATAACTTTCCAAATCTTGTCCAAGCCTCATATAGAGTTTCATTTGGCTTCTGTGTGAATGTAACAATTTCTCCTTGAAGTCTTACGGCTTTAGATGCAGGAAAGAATTGTTTTAGAAATTTTTCAACTAAAACATCCCATGTATCGATCGCCCCTTCAGGTAACGATTCCAACCAATCTTTGGCTTCTCCCTTTAAAGTCTAGGGAAATAACATGAGATATATCTGTTCATCCTCTACTTCTCGGATTTTAAATAGTGTGCAGATCCTATTAAAGGTACGTAAATGTTCATTTGGATCTTCCTTCGGCGCACCACTAAATTGGCATTGATTAGTCACCATGTGTAGAATTTGTCCTTTGATTTCATAATCTGGCGCATTAATGTCTGGATGAGTAATTGCGTGACCTTGGCCATTGCGTTTAGCTCTCATTCGGTCTTCCATACTTAAAGGTTCCAGATTCTCCATAATTGAATTTGTTGAATCGGAATCACTAGAGGATTCTGATTTAATGGTTCGTTCCTCAACAATCTCTGTTTGAATGATTGGTGGTTCCGGAGGAAAATTTAATGGTTCGGGATCTATGAATTGTCCCTGAATATTCTCCGGATTCTCAATTGTGAGGTCGGGTTCAAAAAATGGATTATCGGAAATTTGAACTGGAGTACTTGGTCGACTGGATGACGATTCTAAAGAAAAATCAACGGCGGTAATATTTGCTAAATGTCTTGATCTAGTTACAGGTGGTGAACGTACAAAAGGTGGTGAACGTCTTACTCGGTGCATTCACTGAATATCCTATTAGTTTTTAAAAGTAAAGAAAAATTATAATAAGTTATCCAATCAATAGACTTTTCTAATTTTGCCCACGTTTCGAATAGCCAAAAGATGCAGTAGAGGGGCAGGATTCGTTTGGTCTCAATATAATTGAGGACTGTTTGGCTCCAATAACCCGGTCCACATACAAATCCAACTATTACTACGAACCAGAAAATTTTGATGTCTATCAATTTAACAACTTAAAATAAATTTTCGTAATTTTAAGAAATTTAGATAAGAAGTAGAATAAAAATCTATGTCCTAAAACTAGAATAGCGAGAAATAAGAAAGAAAAAGAGTTCGTCGAAAAAGGTTGAAAAATAAAAATGGTTGAAAAATAAAAGGTGACGGAAAAATAAAAGAAACTTATAACACTTAAAAACACTTGACTAACCTAACCTTATTACTACAACTAACTTAAAATTATAATCGCAAATTGAGATTACTAATTGGAATGATAATTGATACATAGGTAAAAGTCGTCTAAAAATATTAAAGCTTACAGGAAAAACTAAATCCCAAATGAAAATAACTTAAAAAGAAACTAAAACTTAAAAAGGCGTCGCAAAATTCTAAAGTACCTAAATCTTAGTCTAAAGAAAAAGCACTTAAGGAATTCTACGGCAAAGCCTAAAAATCTAGAAGTAAAAATAACTATGGCAAAAACTAAGTTTAAAACTAAATATGAGCTAAAAATACAAAAAAAATACGCTAAAACAATTAAAAAGGGACAAAATATAAAAATATACAAAAAGTTGTAAAAATTACAATTTTTATAAAAATATTATTTTTATATTATTTATTTTATAAAACTATTAATTTATATATATAATAAAACTAATTAAAATTTAAAATACAATTTAATTTAAAAACTTAAACTAATTATATTAATAATTAAGTAATTAGGATTTATTAATAATAATAATTAATAATTACCCGTAATAAATGCTGATTAGGGTTTCTGTCGGTGTCAGGGTGGCTCCGCGAGTTGCGGTATTCCAAGCAGCAAACTCCGCGAGTCGCGGGGTTCCAATTTTCAACTCAGGTACAGTTTAAAATTTGACGCGTTTTTTTTTATTTTTTTTTATTTTTTTCTGTTTTCTTTTTTTAAATCTAAAATATTTATATAATAAAAACTTATATTTTTATAAAATAAAAATAAAGAAACTTTATAAAACTTAAATATTTAATAAAATCTTAAAAATATATAAATTTTTGTTTTTCTTTTTATATTTTCGAATAATTAAAAACGTATTTTTACAAAAGTGAATTTTAATAAAAGTAAACTAAAAATAAAAATCTTTTTTTTTATGTAGCGTTGCGCTTCCGGCTTTTAAGCTAGATTGTTCCCCGGCAGCGGCGCCAAAAATAACTTGATGTTATGCGAGGGGTATATAAAATAGCTTTATATTTTAGCAGGAAATACTATTAAATACGATACAGTTTTACACAAGATATTTATTTATTTAGAGAATGGATATACTTAAACCTTGCTACAACACTTATAGGCAGTGTACCTAATCGTACAGTAGTGTAGTTTTTAGTAAGTCCGGTTCGTTCCACAGGGAAAATCTTTAAACAAAGCTTAACGCTATATTAGTTTACTTTTATAAAAATACAAATATATATATAAGTAATATTATTATTATAAAGGGGGGTTTTTACCGTTTAATGACAGGTTTGTCGATTTTAAAACTTTAGTCGCAGTTAAAACCAAATGTAAAATAATAAATAAATACAAGACTTAATTTAAAGCGTAAAGTAAATAACGATAATGAAATTTCGAATAATAAAAGTGCGATAAAATAAACTTGCGATAATTAAAAAGTACGATAATTAAAAGTGTAATTAAATACAATAACAATAAAAATGCGATAATTAGAAGTGCAATTAAATATAAAATAAAGGAAATTAAATATGAAATAAAAGAATTATGCTTATTTAAACTTCCGTAACCATGATGTTTGACGTGTTGATTTTAGTTTTATGCCCATGGGTTAATTGTCCTTCATCCTGGATTATTTAATATGTCCGTCTGGTTTTTGTCCATAACAGTCCATCAGTCATAAATATAAAGTGCGAGTGTCCTCGTCAAATTATCCTTATACCCGAAGTTAAATATTCCAACTAATTGGGGACTTAAACTGTAACAAGGTTTTATTACTTTGTTTAATAATTACACCAGAATGTCGACTGAGTGTAACCCAAGGTTTTAATACTTTGTTATCAATTATACCAAGTGTCCTTGTACATAATTTCACCCCTATTTTAATAATTCTAGTGGCTATTAATCCATTCCCGTGTCCGGTTAAATGAACGATTATTTGTACATATAAATACCCCGCCCATCGTGTCTGATCGAGTGTATATGGTAATTTATAGGGACGCCCAATTGTAAATCTTTATATTAACATTAACAAACTATCATTTAGTTAAACAAATATAAAGCCCATTAATAGCCCATAGTCTAATTTCCACAAGTGTCGTTCTTTTGTCCAAACCCCAATTATGGTACAAAGTCCAATTACCCAATTTTAGTAATTAGCCCAACATCATGATTACTTCGGATTAAATAAGCATAATAATAACTAAGCTACGAGACATTAAATTAAAAAGGTTGAACATAACTTACAATGATTAAAAATAGCGTAGCGTTACACGGACAGAATTTCGACTTACACCCTTACAACATTCGCTAATATACCTTTATTATTAGGATTAAAATTAAAATTAAAATTAAAATATAAATTATAAATATAAATATTACGTTTAGATAGATGGATGGATATATATGTTTTTTTACGATCAGAATGCGCGAGCTTTATAGGCAGTTTCAATATTTGGGGCTCCGCGACTCGCGTAATTTTTGCACTGCAAACTCCGCAACTCGCGGAGTTTGCTTTTACAGCTCACACAAGTTTGGAGCCTTTCTTGCCGACGGTTTATAATATATTATATAATATATAAATAATTATAAGAATTATTTAAATATTATATTATATTTATGTGCATAGTTGACTTGTAATTTTTAGTCCGTTGCGTCGAGCGTTGAGAGTTGACTCATGTCCCGGTTCCGAATTTTCGAACGTCCTTGCGTGCAATTTTTTATTTTGTACTTTGCGTTTTGAATCTTGTACTCTTGTAATTTCGAGACGTTTCTTATCAATAATTGGAACCTCTTTGATTGTATTTTGTACTTTTGAGCTTTTTGGACCTTTGCGTCTTCAATTCATCGAATCTGTCTTTTGTCTTCACCTTTTATTATTTAAACGAATATCACTTGTAAATAGAACAATTGCAACTAAAAGCTTGTCTTTCTTGAGGAATAATGCTATGAAATATATGTTCGTTTTTAGCATTATCACGTACCAATTACACCTGGTAGATATCGACTTATGACCACCAGTCAGACGCTTTCTCCCGCCAGTGAAGTACCTGCACTACCTTCCGACGATTCAAACGGATCATCATCCGATGACACCAGCGAGGAGGATCCCGAGGAGGATTCTGAGGAGGACCCCGAGGAGGAGCCGTTGCAGCCACCCTCTACCCCGCCGAAGAAGCGGTACCACTTCGATGGTACTGTTATCCCAGGGGTTAATGGAGGAAAGCCGTTCGTGAACGCACATGGACAGTTGGTTAGGGTCACCGCCCGTAAGAGGGTTGTACCGTATCCTGCCGATCCATTTGTGCGTAAGGTCGCCCGCTCAGTGCCGTCTACTTCTAGTACTACATCCGCATCATCTGCACCATCTGCATCATCTGGACCACCTTAACCATCTGCACCACCTGCCCCACCAGCATCTCCTACAGTCGAGGAACTGACGAGAGAAGTGCACGCCCTCGTGCTCGGGTAACTGAGCTCGAGGACCAGATGACCTACCTGATGGACATCATTTACCCACCCTCGCCCTAGGACTGTTGTATTAGATTTTTTTATGTATTCCGTTTATAATTTCCTGTTTTTTATTTTTGTATTGTACGAACCTTATGCTGTTGTATGCAATTTTATTATTATGAATGGAACTACTGTTGTTGATTTATTGTACGACGCCTTATTACATGTTGGCTTTTGTGTTATCTGCTGTTTGTTTCCATGCTTAGTTATCGAGTACTGTGTTGTTTCCATGTTGTTTACTGTATGCTGTGATGTTGTTGGTCAATGGAGTACAAAATAATATTCCTATTAAATTGTCGGTCACTAAATGCCAATTACATGGCTGCTATACTATGTCTAATTGAATTCCTAATTGAATTATTATTACTGTATAGTTTTTGTTTTTCTTCACATAAGGATCCAAGTTTATATTTATATATACATTAAACGTGCAAATTGGTTACATATATCAATCAATCAACTGTATATGATTTAATTAGGATTAGTGTGCATTCTTTGAATTCATTCACCAACTGCATATTCTTATTCTTATATATACTATATATACAAGGCATAGATATATATACATATAGCATACATATGTATAAACCATTGTCACCTTCACACTCCATCGCCACCTTGAAACCATCGGACAACCCTCACCACTTCTCCACCTTAACTGTCACAACCATTTTAGTCCCTCCGTTAATGTTTCTACTACCTCCACGATAACCGGCCACCATTTTCATTTCCATGAACCACCTTCACTCTCCTTCTTCGTTGTTTGAAACCACCATCCGAGAACCAAATATCATCATCACTTTGATCATCACCTCCGGCCACCAACTTTACCATCATTCGACTATCATCTTTTAGACTCACCTAAACAACCACTTTCATCGTACCATAAAACCAACGACCACTATCGTTTTATTTTCTGTTTTGTTTCGGTTCAAGAACATCACAACACCCACTTATTGTTCGGTTCATAACCATCTCAAACCCTTTCCACATTCTTCAAACCGTGAGCCACCACCACCTCGAGACACCTTCCACCATCACACACACGCCTACAGCCATCATCACAACCACCTCATCCATCACTAAAACCCGCCATCTTCTATCTCTCTTTTCTTCTTTTTCTTCGTGAAACCACCATTACAATCACCATCTTTGAAACATCAAACCACCTTAAATCCACCACCACCACCATAGATGTTTTTCTGTTGATGCAAACCAAACGAACCCAAACAACAACCCACTTATTCTTCCACTATTCTACTGCTATATGGCTGACTGTTATCTTCCTTCTATTTTCTGCATACAACGGGTACAAACCACGAACTAATCTATTTTAATTGCTACTGAATACGTTGTTACTCCTTTCTGTTTCATTCAATTCTATTGCTGTTACCTTCTGTTCCGGCTGAAGAGATACGACGATGATTATTATTCTATTATGATACTATGAAGTAAAGTGAAGGTGATGAAAATGACGGATGAAAGAGAGGAAGTGGATGACAACTCTTTTTCTTATTTTATTTTGCTGATTACCACCGACAGGAAATAAACACAATACTGCCATTTTCACTTTAAACGTCTTATTGGACTGCTTAAATGGGCTTATGAGTTCGTTATAGGTCTGCTTGTTAATGGGTTTCAAATAAATTCGGCTCAAACTATAATCCCTTTTGTTTTTGAGTGATGATATTGAGTGACGTTAGATGATCATTTAATGACGATGTTAAGATGACGATTTTGGTGATAGATAGATGATGATCATATGTGATGTATGATATGATGAATGTTATGATAATCGTGATATATGACATGGATGATGATGACCGTAATAACCGTATATGATTAGGATTATGATATGATTATGATTATGTTATGATTATGGTTATGATTATGATTTGATTATAATATGATGATGATTCGAGATGATGGCAAATTGATATTGATAATAATCAATATGATAAAGATGATGTTATGATCAGGTGATGAAGAAGATGAAATAGAAAATTGGGTTAAGTAAATTAAAGTCCTTGATATAATCAGAAAAGTTGAGACAGAGGAGTGGTTAAGGATGTTATCGGGTTAGCGGGACGTCGCGGGTTCAAACCCGGACTTGGGCATTTTTTTAATGACTACTGCTATGAGGTAGTATTACTATTATTATTATTATTATTATTATTATTATTATTATTATTATTATTATTATTATTATTATTATTATTATTATTATTATTATTATTATTATTATCGTATCATTTTTAGTATTAATATAAGTATTAATATTTGCATTATCATTATAATTATTATGATTAATAGTTATTATTAAGTATTATTATTATTATCATTAATATCAAAACCATCATTTTTTTTTTAAAAATAAATATTTTGTACATAAAATATACTTATTACATATACTATAATTATATTAATATTTCACATAAATATATATCAAACCTATTAACATTATACTTACATATAATAAACTATTGATTTTTAGATATAACACTAAACATATATGTATACATATAGATATTTTAAAATAATTAAATGGATAGATAATAATTATTTTAAAGTAATATATATATATATATATATATATATATATATATATATATATATATATATATATATATATATATATATAACATATAAGTTGAGATATAATAAATATAAATGAAGTATATGCTTTTAATAGAATTTAGTATAAAATTTATATAAACTACAAACACATAAATAATATATAATTAATAAAGGAAATTATGTGATTTCCATTATATGTTTTAATAGATATACAATTGTTATAGGTTCGTGAATCCGAGCTCAACCCAGCATTGTTCAGTTCCGTCGTATACATATTTTTACTACAAAATATCGTATCGTGAGTTTCATTACTCCCTTTTTAAATGCTTTTGCAATATATATTTTTGGGACTGAAAATACATGCGATGCTTTTATAAATGTTTTACGAAATAGACAAGTAATCGAAACTACATTCTATGGTTAGATTATCGAATCGAATATACCCCTTTTTAGCTTGGTAGCTTAAGAATTGGTGTTTATTATGATTGTCACCAATTGACGCGAATCCTAAAGATAGATCTATGGACTTTGACAAGTCCCATTCGGGGTACGAATGCTTTAGTACTTCGATTATCATATCCGATGAGAGTCCCGGAATGATGGGGATATTCTATATGCATCCTGTTAGTTTGGTTATCAAGCGTTCACCATATAAATGAATTTTAATTCGCGGGTTATGCGTGTTATTATGTACTCTGGTTACGTGTACAATTAAATATCTGAAATCTTGTGGTCTATTAAAATGATGGAAATGATTGATTATGATAAACTAATGAACTCACCAACCTTTTGGTTGACACTTTTAAGCATGTTTATTCTCAGGTATGAAAGAAATCTTCCGCTGTGCATTGCTCATTTTAGAGATATTACTTGGAGTCATTCATGACATATTTCAAAAGACGTTGCATTCGAGTTGTTGAGTTCATCAAGATTAATATTAAGTCATTCATAGTTTGGATATATTATGAAAGGATATGCATATCTGTCAACTTTCGATGTAATGGAAGTTTGTCTTTTAAAAACGAATGCAATGTTTGTAAAATGTATCATATAGAGGTCAAATACCTCGCGATGTAATTATATGTTATTGTATTCGTCCTTATGGATTAGGAAGGGTCGTCTCATGTGGTATCAGAGCGGTGGTCTTAGTGAACCAGGTCTGCATTAGTGTGTCTAACTAATAGTCATTAGGATGCATTAGTGAGTCTGGACTTCGACCTTAGCTGCATGTCAAAAGTTTTTCTTATCATTTTCTGTCGGCAATTACCTGCTTATCATTCTTAGTCTAGACACATCTTACTGCATTGATTGCATGAATAGTGTATAGACAAAAATTCATATCTTAGCGTATCTGTTACTGTAAACTTTGCCTAGCATATTCCGTAAATTTCTCCGTAATCTACGAAATCTTTTTCTCTATATATATAGATATTCTATGTAATTAGAATACCACCCGATACCCAGAAATCATTTCATATCAAAAAATCCTTTATTCAATCATACAAAATGGAACTCGCTACTAGTTCAAGTTCCTCGGATTCTGATATGGAATTTCACTCAAGCTCCGAAAGCAGTATGACCGGAATGGATCAACCAATCAGCCATCATCTATTCTGGATGAATTGGGGATGGGTTCGTAGTCTACTTAATCATTGGAGACAAGCAGAAGGCGATCCCTTCCATCCACCACATTGCCCTTTTGGCGAAGAACCTGAAGCACTTACTGGCGAACCTGTCTGAGACACCATTTTCTCTCTCATTTCCAGAGTGTCTCGTCACGACGATATATTATCACAAATTCTAGACCTTATTTATCCGCTCGTTCTGACCAACAATCATCCTGGAATAATAGAAGAAGTCAACGAACTTCACGCTCGAGTAATCAATTTGGAGAATATGGTGCAAAATTTACCAGCTTTAGCAACATCATCGGCACCAACAGTACCATCAGTAACAACACCAGTACCATCAACAATCCATGCCTCAACATCTCATTTTTTACCTCGAGTATAATCATCATTCTACGTATCGTTCTACATCAATTATCTTCGTTCTTCATGGCGATTGTGTAATCTCTAAAGTTTTAGAGATTATTTATTCCAGTTCCAACCGAAATATCAAATGAGATTAATATCATATTAACTCATTAAATCTATATCACATATGAAGAAAATATATATGTATATATGTTTTCATAAAGATTGTAATTAAAAATTCTTTTGTACAAACTGTTAATGGTAAAAATATTTTAACGGGTAGGTAATACCCGAGGAATATTTAGATTTCACATTAATAAGTTACACTGTACATTCTTCGAATCTGATTCAACAGTCATTTACTATCCTACCTACACCCACAGATATACGAATCCGTTCACCACAGAATAACCATTTTCATTCAATTTCATATTTGGATTTTGACTTATCAGAATTCAACCAGTGGCATAATGAAGAAAACATTGGACAAAATAAAATTTGTTAGAAACAAACAAATTAACTATGAGAAATTCTGTTAAGAATCCACGCTAAAAAAATCCTAGCTAAATGTTCCTAGCTAATTGTTAATTCCTTATTACATTTTATTTATCGCAATTTAGTTATCGCAATTTTAATTCTCGCAATTTTATTTATCGTCATTTAATTTCTGTTAATTATTTTACGCACTTTAAATATCGTCGGGACACATATACAATGTTTTGACATATCATATCGACGTCATTTATATATATTATTTGGAATAACCATAGACACTCTATATGCAGTAATGCTCGAGTTAGCTATACAGGGTTGAGGTTGATTCTTAAATAATATATATACTTTGAGTTGTGATCGAGTCTGAGACATGTATACAATGGGTCACGACATGTATTAATTAATTCGAATATTATATATTAAACTATATATGAATTGTTGAACTACTAATTGTGGACTACTAACTGTGGACTAATAACATTGGACAATTAAAATGAATTAAAATATTGATTATAACATATGAAACTAAACATTTCATCAAGTTTGCCACTTGATTTCATCTTAAACATCCTTTGTATCTTGACGATTGCAATCGGCGTTTAATCATCTAAAAACAAAATTCTCTTGAAACCACCTCGGATTGATAACCAATGATACAGATATGGTAGCATTAAATGCAGATGAAACAGCAAAATCGTAGATGGTCTAAATGGCCAAAAGTTTGATAATAAAGGATGGAATGTTGGGAACGCTCGATAGAAAATTTGGTACTGAAAAACGTAATTGATAACCATGAAGGGGACCAAGGACAAATACAAAGACCAAACCCTATATTCAAAGAATCCAGGTAATCCTGGATCCGTTGAACTCTTTAGAGAATATCTTGCTCCTAAGTCATATTAAAATCTTGCGGAAAATTTTTCTTCTTCAACTTTCGAACTAAGAAATTCCAAAATATCATCATAAATATCTTCGATATTTCTGAAGATATTTTCATAAATATTCTCGTTCGAAATTATATACCTCTTCGTGCTATCTGTATTACATTATAATGGAAACTTCTGTAAAAACTAAGTATAAATTATTAATGAATTCTGGAGGAGTGTTAAGAATTAGAGCATGAGTTAGTATAATATAATGACGCTTGGCCAACACGATTATATTACAGTAAGTCATGCTGAAGTTCTAATGAAACATGATGATTCACATATCATACCATCATCATGTGCCATGTTACACACCTCTTTCATTCTGCTTAATCTCTGAACGTATCAAGAAATTATATTCTTGATAGTTCCATTCTCAGTGATTCTGGTAATTTAACCAATCAAATCATTATAATACGTTCCTTCATGCTTAGAACGTTATAATCATTCGAAGCTCTATATCTACGAGTTCTGGACCATTAGTCGCTTGACTTGAAGTCGGGAAGAGAAAACAAAAGCATGGAACTCCGAAACATAAGGGAAAATATAAATCCTGATAACAACACAGAAATTACAAACCATGTATATCAATGCGTATAGCAAAATAAAGACACAGGAGAATTAAAAACACTATAACCCCAAGGTAATCATAGAAGTAAACAGATTTCTCTGGTGGTAGATGAAAGAGGAGAATGAAAGAAATGGTAGTCAGGAATATAACAAGAATCAGAATGGGATGGAGCATCTCCACAATCTTTTGAAAATTGGAGTTGAGAAAAGTAAGATGAGAATGGTGACAGTAAGGAAACAAAGAAGGTGAATTTATAGTGAAATATCAGATGTATCAATCGAGGAAGATTACCACATTTAATTAAAGAGGATCCTAATTTCCTTGTTTGCTGAAGAATCAAATCTTATATAGATTACAAAGATTTTCTTTTAAATCCCTTGAATTCCGAAATTTAACCATGACTACGTGAAAAGTCAAGATGAAACTTTTCACTCTTTTGTGACAGCTTCATTTGTACGCTTCATATAATCGAATCGTTTTATCCATATTACTCAATGGTGATAAAACTCTATTCCACAACTCATATTCGTCATGAAAACATTTTTTATTGTTAGCCATGATGACCTTATTCAAATTTCGGGACAAAATTTCTTTAACGGGTAGGTACTGTGACGACCCGGGAATTTTCGACCAAATTTAAACTTAATCTTTATATGATTTCGACACGATAAGCAAAGTCTGTAATGTTGAGTCTCAAAAATTTTGAACTATTTTCTTATATGTAACTAGCCTTCGACCGCTTCCGATGATTCACGAACAATTAATTATAAATAAATGTGTATATATATATATATAAATATATGTATATATAATAACTGGAAATATTGATATACATTTAATCGTTAGAACTAAAAATGTAAAATGAAATACGGTATAATTAAATTGTTATGAAAATGAATTTATATGTATATTAAAAATAAATATTAAATGATTGTAATACTCGTTTGATATGCCGATTGATATTAAGAAAGTTAAATTCAAACTTATATAATTTTAAAATAAACAGTGAGCCGAAAATGAGTTTTATGAATCATAGGCCTACTAAAAATATATTTAGGAGCTAAATAATAAATTTAGAAACTTTTTATATTTTACCCAGAATCGAGAGGGACAGTTGATGTAATTTTTATTTAATAGTTAATAACCAAATTTTATACCATAATGACTAAAATAAATAAAAATAATTATAGTAAAATTTTAAGAATTTTTCAAAGACTTTTAATCATCACTAATTTATCAACGGAGTACGAAATAATATTTCTATTAAACTGTCGGTCGCTAAATGCCAATTACATGGCTGCTATACTATGTCTAATTGAATTCCTAATTGAATTATTATTACTGTATGGTTTTTGTTTTTCTTCACATAAGGATCCAAGTTTATATTTATATATACATTAAACGTGCAAATTAGTTACATATATCAATCAATCAACTGTATATGATTTATTTAGGATTAGTGTGCATTCTTTGAATTCATTCACCAACTGCATATTCTTATTCTTATATATACTATATATACAAGGCATAGATATATATACATATAGCATACATATGTATAAACCATTGTCACCTTCACACTCCATCGCCACCTTGAAACCATCGGACAACCCACACCACTTCTCCACCTTAACCGTCAAAACCATTTTAGTCCCTCCGTTAATGTTTCTACTACCTCCACGATAACCGGCCACCATTTTCATTTCCTTGAACCACCTTCACTCTCCTTCTTCGTTGTTTGAAACCACCATCCGAGAACCAAATATCATCATCACCTTGATCATCACCTCCGGCCACCAACTTTACCATCATTCGACTTTCATCTTTTAGACTCACCTAAACAACCACTTTCACCATACCACAAAACCAACGAACACTATCGTTTTATTTTCTGTTTTGTTTCAGTTCAAGAACATCACAACACCTACTTATTGTTCGGTTCATAACCATCTCAAACCCTTTCCACATTCTTTAAACCGTGAGCCGCCACTACCTCGAGACACCTTCCACCATCACACACACGCCTACAGCCGCCATCACAACCACCTCATCCGTCACTAAAACCCACCATCTTCTATCTCTCTTTTCTTATTTTTCTTCGTGAAAATACCATTACAATCACCATCTTTGAAATATCAAACCACCTTAAATCCACCACCACCACCATAGATGTTTTTCTGTCGATGCAAACCAAACGAACCCAAACAACAACCCACTTGTTCTTCCACTATTCTACTGCTATACGGCTGACTATTATATTCCTTCTGTTTTCTGCATACAACGGGTACAAACCACGAACTAATCTATTTTAATTGCTACTGAATACGCTGTTACTCCTTTCTGTTTCGTTCAATTATGTTACTGTTACCTTCTATTCTGGCTGAAGAGATACGACGATGATTATAATTCTATTATGACACTATGAAGTAAAGTGAAGGTGATTAAAATGACGGATGAAAGAGAGGAAGTAGATGGCAGCTCTTTTTCTTATTTTATTTTGCTGATTACCACCGACTGGAAATAAACACAATACTGCCATTTTCACTTTAAACGTCTTATTGGACTGCTTAAATGGGCTTATGAGTTCGTTATAGGTCTGCTTGTTAATGGGTTTCAAATAAATTGGGCTCAAACTATAATCCCTTTTATTTTAGAGTGATGATATTGAGTGATGTTAGATGATCATTTAATGACGATGTTAAGATGACGATTTTGGTGATAGATAGATGATGATCATACGTGATGTATGATATGATGAATGTTATGATAATCGTGATATATGACATGGATGATGATGACCGTGATAACCGTATATGATTAGGATTATGATATGATTATGATCATGTTATGATTATGGTTATGATTATGATTTGATTATAATATGATGATGATTCGAGATGATGGCAAATTGATATTGATAATAATCAATATGATAAAGATGATGTTATGATGAGGTGATGAAGAAGATGAAATAGAAAATCGGGTTAAGTGGATTAAAGTCCTTGATATAATCAGAAAAGTTGAGACAGAGGAGTGGTTAAGGATGTTATCGGGTTAGCGGGACGTCGCGTGTTCAAACCCGGACTTGGGCATTTTTTTAAGGACTACTACTATTAGGTAGTATTACTATTATTATTATTATTATTATTATTATTATTATTATTATTATTATTATTATTATTATTATTATTATTATTATTATTATTATTATTATTATTATTATTATTATTATTATTATTATTATTATTGTTGTTGTTGTTGTTATTATTATTATCGTATCATTTTTAGTATTAATATAAGTATTAATATTTACATTATCATTATAATTATTATGATTAATAGTTATTATTAAATATTATTATTATTATCATTAATATCAAAACCATCATTTTTTTTAAAAAAATAAATATTTTGTACATAAAATATACTTATTACATATACTATAATTATATTAATATTTCACATAAATATATATCAAACCTATTAACATTATACTTACATATAATAAACTATTGATTTTTAGATATAACACAAAACATATATGTATACATATAGATATTTTAGAATAATTAAATGGATAGATAATAATCATTTTAAAGTAATATATATATAACATATAAGTTGAGATATCATAAATATAAATGAAGTATATGATTTTAATAGAATTTAGTATAAAATTTATATAAACTACAAACACATAAATAATATATAATTAATAAAGGAAATTATGTGATTTCCATTATATGTTTTAATAGATATACAATTGATATAGGTTCGTGAATCCTAGGTCAACCCTGCATTGTTCAGTTCCGTCGTATGCATATTTTTACTACAAAATATCGTATCGTGAGTTTCATTACTCCCTTTTTAAATGCTTTTGCAATATATATTTTTGGGACTGAGAATACATGCGCTGGTTTTATAAATGTTTTACAAAATAGACACAAGTAATCGAAACTACATTCTATGGTTGGATTATCGAATCAAATATGCCCCTTTTTAGCTTGGTAGCCTAAGAATTGGTGTTTATTATAATTGCCACCAATTGACGTGAATCCTAAAGATAGATCTATGGACTTTGACAAGTCCCATTAGGGGTACGAATGCTTTAGTACTTCAATTATCATATCCGATGAGAGTCCCGGAATGATGGGGATATTCTATATGCATCATGTTAGTTCGGTTATCAAGCGTTCAACATATGAATGAATTTTAATTCTCGGGTTACGCGTGTTATTATGTACTCGGGTTATGTGTACAATTAAATATCTGAAATCTTGTGGTCTATTAAAATGATTGATTATGATAAACTAATGAACTCACCAACCTATTGGTTGACACTTTTAAGCATGTTTATTCTCAGGTATGAAATAAATCTTCCGCTGTGCATTGCTCATTTTAGAGATATTACTTGGAGTCATTCATGACATATTTCAAAAGACGTTGCATTCGAGTCGTTAAGTTTATCAAGATTAATATTAAGTCATTCATAGTTTGGATATATTATGAAAGGATATGCATATCTGTCAACTTTCGATGTAATGGAAGTTTGTCTTTTAAAAACGAATGCAATGTTTGTAAAATGTATCATATAGAGGTCAAATACCTCGCGATGTAATCATATGTTATTGTATTCGTCCTTATGGATTAGGACGGGTCGTCTCAAAGGACATTCATGGAAATGTCACTTCTTCGAAACCAGCGAATGTACCGAAAGCTATGCGCATGGCGCACACCCTGATGAATCAAATTACCCGTCAAGAGCCAGAGAAGGCGAAATCAGAATCGGGAGCTAGTAATGGGAAGCGTAAGTGGGACGGAAGTAAGGGAAAAGGTTTTGACCAGAACCCGGCTAAGAGGTATGAGAATTCTAAGGGAAACAAAGACTGGAGGAACCTTAACCCGAACCCTAGCTCTAACCTTAACTACAAAGGTAGCCTCCCTCAGTGTAAGAGATGCTACAAGCATCACACTGGATACTGCAACGTAGTGTGTGAGAAGTGTAAAAGGACTGGACACATCGGCAGAGATTGTAAGATCACCGCCCCCGCTGTAAGGACAAACCCAAATGGACCAAGGAAGTGTTTTGAGTGCGGTCAGCAGGGCCACTTCAAGAATGAATGTCCTAACAAGAATAAGGATGGTGGGCCAGCACGTGGAAGAGTCTTCAACATGAATGCCAAAGATGCCCGTGAAGATCCTGACTTGGTTACAAGTACATTCACTATCAATAAACTATTAGCTTCTGTCCTATTTGATACCGGTGTTGATAGGAGTTATACATGTAGACACTTTTGCTCTAAGATAGATTGGTTGTTAGTGCCTTTGGATGAGAGTATACTTGTTGAGGTAGCCAATGGAAAACTTGAGAAAGTTGACCAAGTTGGCCGAGGAGGTATCATAAATTTATTTGGTGTGGATTTTGAGATTAATTTGATACCCATTAAGTTGGGGAGTTTTGTTGTGATAGTCGGTATGTACTGGTTGTTCAAGGTAAGAGCAGAAGTTATTTGTGGAGAGAAGATTCTTCGTATACCACGCGAAGATGGTGAGCCACTAATTATTTACGGAGAGTGATGTAGCCCGAAGCTGAACCTTATTAGTTGCTTGAAGGCACAAAAGGTTATGAAAAGGGGCGTTTTGCTATTTTGGCGCACGTGAAGAAGTTAGAAACTGAGGAGAAAAGCGTGGATGATGTACGAATTGTGAACGAATTTCCCGAAGTCTTTCCAGAAGAATTGCCGGGATTACCGCCGCTGAGATCAGTGGAGTTTCAGTTCGATCTAGTTCCAGGAGCTGCACCTGTAGCTCGTGCACCTTATCGACTTGCACCTTCTGAACTGCAAGAGTTGCAGAGTCAACTGCAGGAACTGCTAGACCGTGGATTTATCCAACCGAGTTCATCGCCTTGGGGCACACCTGTTTTGTTCGTAAAGAAGAAGGACGGATCTTTCTGCATGTGTATCGATTATCGTGAACTGAACAAGTTGACGATTAAGAATCGGTATCCCCTTCCCAGGATTGACATTCTTTTTGATCAGCTGCAAGGATCCAGTGTTTACTCCAAGATTGATTTACGATCAGGTTATCACTAGTTGAGGGTGAAGGAGAGCGATGCGCTGAAGACTACATTCCGAAATCGTTATGGTCACTATGAGTTTCTAGTGATGGCATTCGGTTTAACTAACGCACCTGCCGTGTTTATGGATCTCATGAATCACGTATGCAAGCCATACCTGGACAAATTCGTTATCGTCTTCATAGATGATATCCTCATCTATTCCAAAAGCGAAGAAGAACATGAGCAACATCTTCGACTCATGCTTGAACTCTTGAGACAAGAGCAACTCTATGCCAAATTCTCCAAGTGTGAATTTTGGTTGAAGGAAGTCCAATTTCTTGGTCATATTGTGAGCGATCAGGGTATCAAAGTCGGTCCCGCAAAGATCGAAGCCATCAGCAAGTGGCAAACCCCCACTACTCCTACTTATATCCTCCAATTTTTAGGCCTCACCGGTTACTATCGTAGATTCATCGAAGGTTTCTCTTTGATTGCGCGTTCTTTGACCGCATTAACTCACAAGGGGAAGAATTTCGTTTGCGAAACCGAGAAAGAGTCGGCATTCCAAACCCTGAAGCAGAAGTAAATCACCGCTCCTATTCTGTCCCTTCCCGAAGGCAGTGATGACTTCGTTGTGTATTGCGATGCCTCCCGACAAGGTTTTGGGTGTGTATTGATGCAACAGAAGAAGGTTATTGCTTACGCCTCCTGACAACTGAAGATTCACGAGCGAAACTACACGACTCACGATCTAGAGCTTGGAGCCATTGTCTTTGCGCTCAAACTGTGGAGACACTATCTGTATGGAACCAAGAGTACTATCTTCACCGACCATAAAAGCCTCCAATACATCTTTGATCAGAAGCAACTGAATATGAGACAGCGTCGATGGATCGAGATGTTGAACGACTATGATTGTGAACTTCGCTACCATCCTGGCAAGGCAAATGTCGTAGCCGACGCCTTGATCCGAAAGGAAAGAATGGTACCCCTTCGTGTCCGAGCGCTAAACATCACCATTCACACAAATCTCAATAGCCAGATTCGTGCAGCTCAAGATGAGGCTCTCAAGTATGACAATATTTCTCATGAGCACTTGAACATTCTCGTTTCTCGATTCGAGGTCAAGGAGACTGGACTCCGATACTTTGCCGGAAGAATATGGGTGCCCAGTTATGGAGATTTACAAAGCCTTATTCTAGATGAAGCTCATAAGTCAATATATTCGATTCATCCAGGAGCTGGTAAGATGTACCACGACCTCAAGGTTCAATATTGGTGGCCAAACCTCAAGAAGGATGTTGCGACTTACGTCGGAAAGTGTTTAACTTGTTCTAAGATTAAAGCTGAACATCAGAGGCCATCCGGGTTACTTCAGCAACCCGAAATCCCGCAATGGAAGTGGGAAGGAATAACAATGGACTTCATCACGAAGCTACCGAAGACGGTAGGCGGTTATGATACCATCTGGTTTATCGTTAACCGTCTTACCAAATCTGCACACTTCCTAGTCATGAAGGAAACTGATACGATGGAGAAACTCGCGCAACTATACATAAAGGAAGTTGTATCTTGACACTGTGTACCCTTATCGATTATTTCAGACCGAGATGCCCGTTTCGCTTCTAGATTTTGGCGTTCTTTACAAGAAGCTTTCGGAACACGTTTAGATATGAGCACTGCGTATCACCTGCAAACCGACGGGCAGAGCGAACGCACGAATCAAACCCTGGAGGACATGTTGCGTGCTTGTGTAATTGATTTCAGAAAGGCTTGGGAGAATCATTTGTCGCTAGCCGAATTCTCTTACAACAATAGCTATCACGCGAGTATTAAGGCCGCACCTTTTGAAGCCTTGTATGGCCGCAGATGTCGTTCTCCTATCTGTTGGGCCAAAGTAGGTGAAAAGCAAATCACCGGACCCAAACTCGTCCATGAAACAACCGAGAAGATTGTCCAAATTCAAGCGAGGCTCAAGACGGCCCGTGATCATCAAAAGAGCTATGCCGATCTTAAGCGTAATGATCGCGAATTCCAAGTATGTGATCGAGTGATGTTGAAAGTCGCACCTTGGAAAGGTGTAATCCGTTTCGAAAAGCGTGGGAAGCTAAATTCACAATATATTGGTCCTTTTAAAGTCTTGGAGCGTGTTGGACCCGTTGCTTACCATTTGGATCTTCCGACTCAGTTGAGTGCAGTTCATCCCACTTTTCACGTGTCAAATCTGAAGAAATATCTTGCTGAACCAGAACTTGTCATACCACTTGAGGAGCTTACGATTGATGAAAAACTCCACTTCGTGGAAGAACCTATTGAAATTATGGACCGTGAGGTCAAAACCTTGAAACGCAACAAGATTTCAATCGTCCGAGTTCGTTGGAATGCTAAACGAGGACCCGAGTTTACTTAGGAACGAGAGGATCAAATGATGCAGAAGTATCCTCACCTCTTCACAACTCTACCGTCTACCTCAGCTTCATTAACAGGTGGGTAATGTAACGAGCCAACTTTTTCGACTTACTTTTGTGCTTGTTACTTTCTGCGAAAATGCGTATATGTGCTTACAGTGTTGGTTTATATTCTGGGATCTTATTGCATGATTAATTACTTTTGTTAATACCATACAACGTGCCATTAAGTACTTAGTTACTTAACTTGATCCCCGAATGCTTTTACGATCGTTAGTGTCACTTGACGTTGAGAACGAGCTATGTGTTTTGGTACACGTTTAACTTTTGTCATAATTGGAATATTACGACTACGAAATACTAATTGTTATTTTCTAATAACAATTAATTGAGCTTTTGGTTGCTTAATTACGCTTAGTAATTTACTTATGCTCACTAGTTAGTCTTGTTCGACTTTCTACCTTGTTGGACTCAAGCCCACCCTACTCTAGCTAATGGACTATTTAATTAGCCAAATTTTAATAAGTTTATGAACCATATAAATGAAGACAAATACTCATTAATAAGAGGGAACATACTAGCATTTTTGTTAATCATAATCACAATTGTTGCATGGGATCCCAACATAAGCACCAACTTTAGACCACCATTAACCAAAAAACAAAAAAGGTGTCCCCCTTCCCCCCCCCCCCCATACCCACGGTCACCACCACCTCACCATCCTATAAATACTAAGCAAACCTCACCCATTTCACACTTAATCTCATTCACATTTTACACACACTTACTCTTTAATTCTCTCTCTAGCCTTTCTCACTCTAAAAATTGTAAGTTTTAAATTTACTTCTTCTTCTTCTCTTCTCATTTTCGACATCATCATCATCATGCAAGGATCAAGATTTGTAGCTTCTTGATCATGTTATATCTTGTAGATTCAAACTTTGGTTTGAATCCTTCAAGAACATGAAAGATTTAAGCTTTCTAGCTTTGAATCTTCATTACTTTGTTGGATCTAAGTTTTCTAGCTTATGATTCCTTTATTTTGTTAAAAAGATCAAAACTTGTGTTTATGATCTTCATGTAACTTGAAGATCTAGTCTTTTGCTTTAAGGATCTTCAAGAACATTAAAGATCCAAGATTTTTAGCTTAGGGTTTCATTATTTTGTTAAAGATCTTAGCTTTTTAGCTTATGGTCTCATTACTTTCATTAGATCTTAGCTTTCTAGCTTATGGTCTCATTAATCTTATAAAGATCCAAGCTTTCTAGCTTAGGGTTTTCTTAATACTTGAGATCTAAGTTATCATTGTAGATCTCACTTACTTGGAACCTTTTTGTGATTGTTATGATGATAAAGATCAAGTCTTCATCATCTCATGTGATGGAGATGCATAAATTTGTGTCAAAAGGACAAAGGTTGAAGTTTTATTGTGTTTATGCAATAAAGAGGCAATCTTGATGTTCAAAACTTGTAGAATGTTAGCTTTTACTCTTAGTTGTGTGTTTATGGTTGAAACTTTGTCAAAGTGATGCTAAAACATCAAAGAGTTGTACACTTGAAGCTTACACGCACCAAGGATGAGAACCGTGATGAGCATCAAGCACCAAGAAACCAACCGGAGCACTTGTTTGCTATTTTTCGGGGTCTGATCAGACTCCTAGGACTTCTGGGAAATTTATTTTCAGATATATCGTTTTGAGTAGATGACTTTTCGTTTAGGACTCGTCTAAATCCAATATATGATTTAGAATTTATGGCCTTCCGAAAGTCACTACGCCTTTGTAACGACGTGCTGAAAATTCTGACCTACTCGCGCTTGAACCATCGCCACGGTCAAACGACATCTAGTTAGGAACTGAAAATTGATTAGTGGTTAGAGGACTCACATACGGAGCCTTGGCCACTGACCACACGTATTTTAGTTTTGTATAGAGGTCGTAGCAGCTGTTCGAAGTCAGCCTTTTGTTTCGATCTCTATTCTTGTTGAAAACTTACTTTATCTTTTACGTATGATGATGATGATGACGATACTTAAGACTTAATTTATTCACTCTTAAACTTTTGGGGACAATATACTGACTTAGTGACCTTTGACTTAGGTTGACGACCTTTCGGACAGACTTACTACCTGCATACTTTTCATATCGACTTTTACTGCACATTCACTGTGAGTTATAGCTTCCCTTTTTACTTTACTATTTTTGGGACTGAGAATTCATGCGCTTTTTATGTTTTACATACTAGACACGGGTACTTAAACTTTATAAATGTGTGGGTGACATAACGGTACAAAGATTCCCTTTAGCACAGTAACGTTTAATCATTGGTTTTTGAACTGGTGAACGCGAATATTAGATATGGATCCATAGGGTTTGACATTCCCACTCGGGCTAGTCGCGCTAGCATTTAACGGGTGTTTGATACTTCGAGAACACACGCACTCGCCAAGTGTACTTTTAGGGGGTATTATTATTACATTAAGTTAGTTACCGGGTGCCTACGGATAACCATATACTTTTCATACTGTTTTGAATACGAAATCTCGTGGTCTACATTACATCACTGAATACAAACTATAGCTCACCAACATTCGTGTTGACCTTTTAAGCGTGTATTTCTCAGGTGCTTAGATGTTGTTGCTTCCGCTGTTAGACTTGCTGTCTTGGTGTTATAGACTTGCTGTAGACTCGATGTGTTAGACTTCTGCTGCATTACTTAGAGATGTCTCAATCATGGAACTTTTATTTTACATTCGCAACTTATGTTATTTTGAATAATGACTTTGTAACGACCTTTGTGTCATGTTATCTTTGTAAAAACATTATCTTTTCATGAATGCAAAACTCGTTTTAAAACAGCATGTAGTATTATACCATGTAATGGACCTGTTGTTGACGATTCGTACATGATGGTTTTGTACGGGACGTCACACAACAACTATAACCAAAACTGAAACAACAACTTCCAATACCAAAACCAACAACCTTACAACAATCAAGCAAATTCAAATTATCAAAACAACCAAGGTTATAGTCAACCACAAAATAACCAAGGTTACAATCAACAACCTCAACAAAATAATCAATAATCCCAACTTTCGAAGAGCTTAGAAGAAATCATGCAAAACTACATCAAGAAGGTAGAATCAACCGAAGCTTTTCTAATGAAATAGAATGTGCTCTTAAAGCAACAACTCTGAAACCAACAAGCTTCATTCCAAAACCTTGAAAGCACCGTTGGAAGAATTCCAAATCAAGTTGCCGAAAGACCACAAGGAACTTTACCTTCAAACACTCAAGTCAACCCGAATAATTACAACAACAACCGAAACAGCCAAAAAAACCACCAAAATAACACGAGAGTTATTCCTATCGAGAGCAACACTACCAATCCAATCCAAAATCAAGCGAGTTCATCAAATCCCACTAATACTTATGCTCAAGTGAACTCGATTGATTCAACTGAAGAAGATCAATTTGAATATCCTCAAGCTTTCAAGTTCGGCATTGAAGGAGACAAGTTTGATTTTGATGAAGCGTTAGAAATTGATACTATCGACTATGGGGTATTCAAGTTTTCAGAAGATTTGGACGATGCAACATTCATTCCCTATAAAGTTAAAAGTGTAATGTCCATGGAGACTACCGAGTCCACATGCAAGGAGTTAAAGGGTGATTTTAAGCAAACTCAATTGGGAAAGGTTGATAAAGAGCAAAAGGTCGAAACTTTATCGAATACAAAGGCGCAAAGGACGAGGTCGAGGTTTCTACCACATCAACTAAGGAGAAAAATGAGACACCGGTCTCACATCTTCAATCACTACATCCTACACATCTAAATAATGTGGATTGTAAGTCAACTTTATCCGACAACGAAAATATTTATGTTAAACTCCCCTTGGCGGAGGTGCTTGAGAATATGCCCAACTGTGGGAAATTTTTGAAGACACTCATAGCCAAAAAGGGAGATGTTGAGCAAGCATCCACCGCTTTCTTGAAAAAGGTGTGTGATGGAATCTTAAAGAAATGTAACCTACCATTAAAAATGGGTGATCTCGGACCTTTCCTTATCTCATGCAATGTAAACGGTTCGGAGATGCTCACATATTTAGCCGATTCGGGAGCAAGTATCAACTTCATGCCCTATTCCATTTACAAAAGGCTAGGCCTGGGTGATCTTTCACCTACTACAATGGGAGTCAAATTAATTGATCAATCAATTAACTCTAGTATTGGGATCACCGAAGATTTAATTGTTAAGGTGGGGGACATGGAATTTCCCATTGACTTTGTTATTGTTGATATAAAGGAAGACCCAGTTGTACCCCTTGTTTTGGGAAGACCATTTTTGGCAACCGCGGGCTCTTTCTTTGACTTTAGGACCGGGAAATTCCCTCTTCGGGATAAAGGGAAATGCATGAGCATAAAAACTAAATGTGTTAAAGCACCATCAATGCCATTAACCACACCACAAGTTGTTGCTAGTATGCAATGCGTTGCAAGCACAAGGCAAGTAGGTTCACCAATTAAAGGTAGTGGGGGATTAACCAAGGGAATTCAAGGTAAAGCCAAAAATTAAAACAACGTTGTTGACAAGTCTATGCGAAAGTTATTTGGGCGGGTGCATCGGGCTTCATCCAAAAAGGATGAACACTTGAGAAAACGCCTAGTGTCAAAATTGTCAAAACATGAGAAAGTAAAACTTAAGGAGTTAATCAATGAAACTAAGGTAATGAATGATTGGTTAATGTCAATGTTAAGTGGTGGTGGTAATGAAAATATTTCCCTTAGTTCAAAGGGAAAGGAGGTTTACACCCCGGGATTAGTTGAAATCTCAAGGGGATGGGAGTCGGGTGATAGACTCGTTAAAAACTTTCCACAATTGTGTATATAATTTCTTTTAATTGCATTCCGTTTAGAATTGTATGATATTCCTTTTCTTAGTTGCATTTTTATGTTTTTGTATTGCATGCATATGGGTAAAACCGGAAAACGTCAAAAATAGTTTGTAAATGGGTCAAAATGGACTTAAAATTAAAAACTACAATCAGGTACAAAATCGGCGCTTTTGTCCTAGGAGCGGCGCTTTCCATTTACAAGAGCTACGTTTCTTTCACAAGAGCGACGTTTTATTTTGTGTCAAAAATGAGTAGTAGCCAAGAACGGCGCTTTTGTTTTCAAAAGCGGCACTTTTAGTTCGCCTGTCGCTTTTCTTTCAAAAGCGACGATTCTGTTTTTGTCAGGAGCGGCGCTCCTTTTTGAAAAGCGGCGTTTTTGCATCTGCTACTTAAGAATTCTGCACGACCAAAACTTCATTTTTTCACACCCAACTTCAATTTTCTCTCTAATAGCGACGCATCTATAACCCTAATCGGCCTAAATCGACCCAAGGCTTCAAATTTCATCAATTTTCTTGCAAATCTTCATTATCTAACATGGGAAAAGTAAGAATCTATCATTTTAATTCACTCTTTAACATGATTTGATTGATTTTTAACATTTTTCTCTTTATACTTAATTCGTATATTATGCTTGATTTATGATGTTAATGGCCAAATTGTTGATGAATCTAGACTACATTGATGTTTATTAACATGATTTATATGCTTTGTTACATAGATTTCAACTTTGAAATTTTAGGGTTCATCCAATTTGGGGGTTTTTGATTTTGAGCCAAATTGGAGTGTTAATTGTTATTGTTGATGCTTAATTGTTAGTCTACCATAATTATCTTGCTTTGAATCCATCTTTCATGCTTGTATGATTTAAAATTGAAAATTAGGGTTCATAAGCTAGGGTTTTGAATGAGTTTGACCAATTTGAGCAATGTGATTAGTGATAATGTGCTTGTTTGCGGTATATTTATGCTATAACATGAAGAATTGATATAATTTGATGAATGCTCTTGTCTTAGTCGAATTCTGCACTAATTAGGCTTTGACTATTGTTGACTTTTTGCAATTGATTCATGTTGACCATGTTTGACAAAGATGAGCTTACTAGTTGAGTATAATGCATGTTTAGCTTATGATACTACTTATGATTTATAATTACTTGCATGAGCTAAAATGTTGCAACTTTGTGTAAAGCTTGAAATTTCACCAAATTGTTTGTCTTGTTTGATTTCACATATTGACCATGTCTACATGCAATTGTTTTATTCATGTATGATATACACGCTCATGTTTTGCATGATGGAATTAATTGTGAATCTTTGAAAACAATTTGGAAATTATGATTGGACTTTGAAAGTAAATTGTTTATGTGCTAACTTTTATCTCTCCACAATGTTTTTCTCTTGTTGTCTTGTCTTGTAGACTAACGTACCAACAAAGTCACATGGTGGCTCGGCAAGCGGAGCAAAATGACAAAAGAGTATTGGAGTTAAGGGTAGGGGTAAACGCCCAGCTCAACAAGAGGTTGAGGTTGAAGATGAGGAAATGCCACAAATCCCAGAGGATATTCAAAGACTTTCATCAGACCCGTGGTTACAACAGATTTTGCTAAACCCACGTTTTAGAGATGGCTTAGAGCTTAGGCTCAAGGACAGTTTCTACTCGGGGAAATGCATTGACTGGTCTCTTCTTGATGAGGCCGGTATGGCTGCTGAGGCTGAGAGTCTTTTTAATGCTCCATATGAGAATAGGCAAATCAACCATTGGGTTCCAATCTTTAGGTATAATGAGCCCATTTACATGGTCTCAACCTTGGAGTTCACTTCCACCCTTATTGTCAATTTCAGGGTAGAAACAATTACTGACCCAAAATACATGACCTTTAACCTGGGCGGCCAACAACGAAAAATGTGCATGCTCCAACTTATCATGGCCTTAGGGATTTACACAGAGTTTAGGAACAACACCAATGCCCTTTGGAACTATCTTTTGACTTGCCAAATCCCCACTACCAACACGGAAGAGTTTAACTTTCCAGCCGCTTGGCATGAAATGAGCATTGGGGCTTTCTGCCCGGGTAAAACCGTAGCCAACACCCTTAAGACACATAACCTTTGGATCATAACACGATTCATTGCGAATACGGTCAACTACTGTTTCCATAGCAATGAGAATATGTCCTACTTGGACATTTGGCTCACTGATCGAATCTCAAGTAAGGTGAATGTCCATGTTCCTCATGTTATTGCTGACTATCTTTTCGACAAGACTGGGACAAAAGGGAAGAGAGGTACTGTGGGTGGTGTTTTTGTGACACGAATAGCAAGGTATTTGGGAATTGATCTTTCGAGGTTCACGACCTATGAAATGGCCAAATTTGGGTATGCTGACTTTAAGGGTGGTAAGATTCTCAAGAGGGACGCAAATAAACAAATGAGGAGGTGGTTTGATCTAAATGCTATTGGGAGAGAAGAAGAAGAAGAAGAAGAAGAAGAAGAAGAAGAAAGGGTGAGGCATGAATATGAAACGGGTAATGTAGGAGCGAGTAGTAGAGCACAAGGTGTAGGGAGTGGTGCTCTGAGTGGGTATGACCAAGCTTGGCTTGAAAGTCGATTTAATCAAATTGATATTAACCAAGCAAACCAAGAATATGAAGCGCGCTACAACTTCTCGGGCCTACGGGCACATACTCAATGGGAAACTCATTGTAGCCAACTTCATCAAGCGGACCCAACTTCCCGGAGGCCATTTGCTCCCATATTTAACCCGTATGATTAAAATCAACCTAGAACCCAACCACTAATCGACTATAACCCAAACGAGGCACTAAGAAGAGCTCAAGAGTTTGAGTACTTTACAAGGATGAGGGGAGAACGAAAACAATCGAGCAAGCAAAGTACATGGGATAATCCACCTAACTACGATCAATACCCAACTCAGGACCAATCATATGGGAGCGCGAGCTCATATTACGGAGGGTACAATTGGTGGTGATTCCTATGGTTGCATTCTCACTCTCTCTTGTTTGTTGGTTTAGTTAATTTTATGATGGTTGATTTGTGAAGCAATTTATTTGAATTTGTTGGCATGTAAGAACTAAGGGAGGTTGGTTTGGTAATGTTTGAACAATTCGATACTTTTATGTGTGTATGTGTGGCGAAAACAATTTGGTTTATGTTTAAATGTTTATGTTGTTAGTTATTTAGATCCGGATGGCTTGTAGTTCCCGGATAAAACAATTTGAACTTGAATATTGGCATGTAATAACGTAAGACTATTTAGGATTGTGATGTTTTCATTATTGTTGATTGTATGTTTGATGTCGATTTGATATGTTGGTTGATTCGTCGAATTATGCATGTGTGATGTTGATCGTGGATATTTTATGTTTGGTTGTTGAAATATGGAGCTTATATTTTGCTAGTGATCTTATCGGTTGAGTAGTTTGGTTGAATATCTTATTGTGTTTGTAAATGTTTGTATGATTTTGTTGATATATTTGGAGCGTTATGATTTTATTGTGGACGCGCATACTCTCTCAAGTATGGCCCCGCATATTTTGTACCTTGTGAGCATACTTCAATTGTAAGGAATGTCATATGCACTTGATTCCTTCTTTTGGCTCAACAAGTGGTGCAACAACATGCAAGCGAATTTGGTAATTAAGTAATTCTCGAATGGTAACAACAAAGATCGTTTGATCTTCACCGATTTTTACTTTCTTCCCTCTCATCTTCTCTATTTCAAAATGTCCCTCATTTTCACTTATTCTATCGCTTTAATGCAATGAGGGCATTGCATACGCTAAATGTAGGGGAAGAGTTAAAATTTTGGGCCATTTTTAAACTTTTTCAGGTAAACTAGTCACAAATACTCTCTAAATATTAAAACTTGCATTGTCGAACAATTTTTGGAACAAGTTTTTAACCATTACACTAAGTCATATCATAAATACTAAAATGGTAGAAACTTGTAAAATTTTCAAACTATTTGGGAAAAGTAAAGTCTTTTCCTTGATTTTCAAAAACTTAAGGAAGTAAAGTCTTCCTTTTGTTTCATGCTTGTATTTCACCAAGTGAAAGTAAAGTCTTTCACTTTTCTTATGATTTTGCGAGGAAATGATAAAATTTTGAGAAAAATCAAATTTATGCTTGAAAGTTAAAGTCTTTCATGCATGTGCACGAAAACTAAGTGTTTAAAGCTTTATGCTTTAACACTTTCGGATGAATCGAGTCCATCCATTGTAGGGAGTCAAGTCTCCTGAATGTCGCATTACTTGGTGTGGGAGACTTCCTTTTTTTGAACAGCGATTGGGATCACCCGAGGGGGAGACTTCCTAATCCACACCCTTTCATATTGACATTGGTTGTCTCATCATTTCACGATATTTCAACCGATGTATCATACCATGGGAAGAAGAGCCTTGAGCTTTACAAAGTGCTACCTTTTTAGGAGCAATGGCTTCGTGCTAGTGTTGCTAGACAACACAATCCATAGCCAAAAGCTATGGCACCCTTGCGCTTGCAATTAATGGAAAGGTAGTAACTACTTCCTACCTTTTCTAAAAATAAGCATAAAAGCTTGTTATATGGGAAGTAGATAAGCATCATCTTGTTTTGGAAGTAAAGTCTTCCAAACTTGGAAGTAAAGTCTTCCAAGTTAAGTTTGTTCCAAACTTGGGAGTAAAGTCTCCCAAGTCAAGCTCGATTGTTTGAAAGGAAGTTAAAGTCTTCCTAGTACTTCAAAAATTTGGAATTGGCGGACTCTCTTAATTAGCCACATGGGGCCCTAATTCCACGAACCTCCGTCAATGCTTTCACCCTACTATGAGAGAAACCATAGAGTTGTGATAGAAAGCTTGATGAGTGCCGGTTACCCCGTGCCCGGGTAACCAAATAAAGGTGGGGTATCCAGTCCCCTACCTTTGGCACACCCACCTTAACCCTATACATGGAATTGACGATTATCAATTGGAATTGTCGATATATATATATTTGAAATTGACGATCATTTTTGGAATTGACGAAAAATATGTGTTTTGGGGGCATGGAAGTGGAAGAGGGATAGCCATTGCGGGTTGATGAAGTGAGCATTCTTTTTGGAAGCGTATTCTTTACACGATGCATTTCATGATTAATGTTGATGTGTGCGATTTTCATGGCCCTTATTCATTTTGGGGTGCATTTTACATACTTTGGATACACTTTGAGTTTGTTTGAGTAGTCTTGTATTTGATATGATTGATTTGTTTGATGAGTTTATGGCTATCCCGTGAATCCTACATATTTGGTCAAGGTCAAGGAGGTCAAGTTCGAGTTTGCAATGATTTGATACTATTGTGATTGGTGTTTGATGACCTTCTCGTAGATGAAGTTGACTTTAACCAGGGGCATGATTGGTTCAGGTAGACTTAGGCTTGAATTATGTTTATGTTAGCATTTGAGGATTGAAGATTTGAAGATACTATTTGGAGCTTGAGTTAAGCTATTATTGGTAGAAAGAAGAGGATGATTGTGCTTGGTCCTAGCAAGTGCAAGTTTTTGGAGAACGCTATTACCGCCTAGTGCATATTCATGAAAGGTATCATTTTGAGCTTAACCTTCTTGTGCTTTGGCAATGTTCGCTTATTTGTTCTCTATCTCCAAAGCTTGTTTTGTCGATTGTTTGCTTGAGGACAAGCAAAGGTTCAAATGTAGGGGGTTTGATATCGCTCCATTTATATATACTTTATTTCGCGATATCTACCTCACTTTACTCGGTTTTTAACTATCTCGAAGCCTATTTAGTGTGTTATTGAGCTAATTGGTAAATTAAGGGCTAAGGAGTTGATTTGGTGAAAAATTGACCAAATCATGGGCAAAATTGGCTAAGAAAATGACAAGTGCAGGAAACAGCTCCAAAAGCGCCGCTCCTGTAAAGGAGCGCCGCTCCTGGAGGCCCAAAAGCGTCGTTCCATAAGTAAAAGTGGCGCTATTATGCACGATTTGTCTCCATTTTTCTTCAGTGAGCAAAAGCGCCATTCTAAATGTCAAAAGCGTCACTCCTGATCAGACAAAATCGTCGCTCCTCAACAAAAGCGTCTCCCCTGTTCAGAGCCAAAAGCGGCGTTCCAAAGTCAAGAGGGCCGCTCCTCATCAAGCCAAAAGCGACGCTCCTGAAGTAAAAGCAGCGCTCCTGACGCTGTTTCAGCTCAGATTTTCAGCACTATAAAAGGAACGAGATTGGGTCATTTTTCATATGCATCTTTGGGAGCAGCTGCTTAAGGTCTGAATTTCATATACAAAACCCTAATTTCATCATCCATTGGTGTTTAAGGGTAGATTCAAGGAAGCTAGCTAGAGATTCATGATTGTTTAGCTTAGATCTTCATCTTCTTTACATTTTGGATTGTAATCTTCACTTTACTTTTCATATTTAGCATTGATTACTTGTAATAACTTGAAGATGATGATGATTTACATTTCTATGCTTATTATTAGTTCAATTTTAGCTATGATTGGCTAGATCTCTTGTGTTTGCTTATCTATGAATCTCTAATGCTAGTGTTTGTCCCAAATCAATTGAATATTGTTGTTTAAATGAATTACATGATTATGTTTTGTTGAGTTTGCTAAAGATCCATTACTATGAGTTTGTTTTAGGCTTGACTTTGATTACATATGTTGTCTAGCTCTCTTAGTGATTTGAGAAGTGAATCAATATGTGCTTCAACCCCTTAGGTGATCTAGACAACTAGTTTAGGAATTGCAAGTGATTGTGTTCTTGATCTATGTTGGTTTTCAATTGGCCTCTAGTCAACATAGTAATGCCGATTATCTTTAGTGATTTCGATAGTTGGAGGTTTTAAGTGATTTTAACCTAAGCTCAATCTCAATGACCAAATCATGCTTAACTCGATCTTAAGATATAAAGTTTATGTGAATTCGTAGAGTATCATTTGATTTGAGGTTTAGTAGTGATGCTAAACATTTAATAGTTCAACAACTAATGAGATAGCAATATAGCCAAAACGGGGCAAGCCAAGCATAGAGAGGATTAGATAAGTGAACACGTCTTAGTTAATTTGTTTTAAGTATTAATACTTCACTACTTGTTTCTTGTCACTGGTTTAATTGATAAATTTAGGTTTGTTTAATTGTGCAAGTTTTAGTTGTTAGTTGATATCAATCGAACCCCCTCAATCAAACAAACCCTAGGACAATTGATAGTTTCAAATATCCGACTTACACCGTGTCTCTTGGGACAAACTTGATAAGAATACTTACATCAAAGTGCTATAATAACCAGGTTCTAAGTGCTTGTTAGTTGTGTGTGCTTGACTGTAGTGTTTAAATCAAATATAAATTTAGAGGGTAAAAGATGTATATCGCACGAATGCATCACTACCTATTAAATTTCATCCTTGTTTATTACTAAAATTTTATGTTTTTCTTCTGTTGTTGACATTTTTTAATAACGGTTTCGTTACATTATATATGGGCCATTTATTTTCGTTCATCAGTTGCTCTGGTCAACAATTCCATAAACATCCTAAAACATTGTAGATCTTAACATTTTTTTTTCACGAAAATGGAGAAGAAAAGCTGTAAGAAATTTTTTTAAAAAGGAGTTTTTTTTATATCTATAAATTATATTGTGGATCTCTAAACATGAATTTGTAGATCTTTAAATTTTGTAATATAGATCCTATTTTATCAGTTAGATCTGAGTTTTTTTTAGATCTTATTTTTGTGTATGCTTATGTCTTTATTTTTATGTTATAATAATTACATTTTCATGTTTTACCACCTTTTTTCATATTCCAGTAGTAGTGGTGGTTGTCGATGGTCGTTGTTGCCACAAGTGGCTGTTGACGGTAGTTTGTTACTGGAAGTGGAAGTGGCTGTTGACGGTTGTTTGTTCACCGTAAGTGAAGTCCGGTGGTTGGTGGCAGTGGCGATTCCAGGATCAGAATTCAATGGGGTCCCGAATTTTTTTCAGTACTAATTATATGTAAATGTTATTCTGGTGGTTGTTTAACTTAAAAAAAAAACTAAAAATTCGAAAATATATGTGGTCCAAGTAGTTAAATTTAGTGGTGTTTTATACAAATAAAAGTAAAACTATAAATTCAAAAAATATATGGAGTCTTGTAATTAAATTTAGTAATCTCTTGTACAATTTAAATAATAATTTTTACATACAGCATAAAACTAATGGTGTCCCGTAAATCTATGAGGTCTAATGTAAACTCGCCACTGGTTGGTGGCAGTGGTGTTTGTGGAGGGTTGCCATGATTGTTTTTTGTTATAAAATATCTTTATTAGTGCAATGTTTATGTTTATTAGTTATTATTTTTAATCATTTTTGTTTGAAGATTTTATGTATCATATTAGATTGAAAATATTGATTATTTGTTAAGTTTTTGTATGTAATAATTTGTACGATGGGCACTAAAAATAGTACCAACTGGTACATAAAGGAATTGGGCTAAAGTGTGTATTACAAAGTTGTACCAAGTGTTTTAAGAATTGTATTTTATTTTTTTTTACAGTTCGTGGAACTTTATCTTTTAGATAAAGGGTAATTGGACTAGCATGGTACAGGCCCATAGTTTTACTCGATTTAGACAAATAGATTCCAGTAAAATAATATTCTCTCCATTACTATTTTTTATTAGAAATTATGAATTATCCATTATATAAAAATTATTAAACTTCCAAATTACTCACAAATAATTATTTCATATAAATTTTCATTCAAATTTGACTTAAGTATAAAAGCAAAATTAACATTTCTTTTACCAATCTTATGTATAACAATTTTTTTCTATGATCAATAAAAATGAGACAGAAAAATGTAATATATATCACAATATGTGATTTGATAGCATAACCACAAAGAGTAGTAAGTATATGTGACGACCCGGAAATTTTCGACCAAATTTAAACTTGATCTTTATATGAATTCGACACGATAACAAAGTCTGTAAGGTTGAGTCTCAACAATTTTTGAACTGTGTTCATGTATTCACTTAACCCTTGACTATTCCCGACGATTCACGAACGATTCACGAACGATTGTTTATAAATAAAAAATATATATATAAATGTAAGTATATGTATATTAACTTGAAATCTTAAAATATAAGTTAACCATTAGAAATAAATATAGTAGAGAATTGATGTGTGATTTAGTTATTCAAAAAGGTAAAGTAAAATAACTAAAATTTGTATTAAATGATTTCGAACATAAATTGTCAACGATTAACAAAGTATTAATTGTATTATGTTATACTTTGAGTTTAAATTGTTTTGATGTATATAATTAATACATCTATCTAAGTAAAGAATCTGGATATGTAAAACATAATTATATATAGTAATTTGAATATACATATGATATATAAACATAATTATTACTATACATATATATTGATAAAATGTATAAATATTAAATAAATATTATTATATAAGTATTAAATAATACATAATTAATAATATGTAATGTATATATATTAAATTTAATTGGAAGTAACATATAAATATACTAATAATACTTTCATTATTATCAGTAAATATTACCATTAATGTATTGTTGTTATTATATATTATATATATAAAATATTGATATAAAAATTTAAAACACGTAAATTGTTATATCTTTATTATTACTAGCGTTATTATTTGACATTATTATTTAGTTTCAATATTATTAGTTATTATGATTAATGTTAATATTACTTTTATAATTATCATTATTAAAATTATAATAAAAATAATAAAATTTATCATCTATATCATTAATTATATCAATTTTTAATTTTTATAAATATTGTAATTAATAATATTAATATTAATTATTATTATTAATATTTTTATTATTAATAAACTAATTATATTTAATATATAATACTAAATACTGAATATTTACAGATTTGGAATCAGATAAATTAGTGGAATCAGTTTCACGTAAACATCAACCAGTCGATCTCATTTGGCATTTACAAACAAAAGCTGTTAGAAAATCGATCGTCCTTTTTATTGTATTTTTCCTTATTTAATTGTTTGATTGAAAAATCTATGTACTTCTTGTCTAATTTGTTACCAGTTGACCTCCAATGATCACCTCATGTTACTACTACAATTATCTATCAAATTATATATAATTAATCACTGCAATTCGTGATTTATAAAGAAAAGAAAAGAGGGAAGAACACAAACTGCTCTGTTCGTGTCAAATTTGGCTCAACACTCAAATTTTTATTAAATTCCAAAATCTATTGATGCAACATGGTTAGAAATCTTTCGTTCCAACTATCTCGAAAGTTTCAAAGCTCAATTCTTTCTATCGGCTTCAAATTTCGAGGTCAAACTTAATTTTGAAAAAAGGTCAAACAATGTTCTTCGATTAAATTCGAATTCTATGTTATGATTCAGGTTAAATTGAGGTTTGGAAAAGTTTCTAGAAATCTGTGTTATAACAATTGTCCATAACATCTTAGAAAGTAAAATCACGAAAATCTTTTTCTGTTTCTTCAGCGACTGCAGAAACAGTAGGTTTGCTCTTTTGAATTTTTTTTTTTTTTTTAAGTTTTCAAGCAATTCAAAGATTTAAATAGGTTGATTACATCTTTTTTTAAAAGTCTTAAACCAATTTATAGTACGCTGTTAAGAATTTGATTGATTTCGATCACTTATAATTGAAGAGGAAGAAGAATAAGAAACTTTATTTAATACGGGTTTATATTTAATCTGTTGGGATAAATTCCAGAAATGAATGAAACGGATTAATGGTCTTAGATGTTGTGGACGAGCGAGTGGTCACGGGTTCGAGCCTGGGCTGGAGAAATCTTTTTATAAAAGCTTTCAATAAGGGTATAATCTTTTATTTCTTTTATTATTATTATTATTATTATTATTATTATTATTATTATTATTATTATTATTATTATTATTATTATTATTATTATTAATATTATTATTATTATTATTATTATTATTATTATTATTATTATCATTATTGTTATTACTGTGATTATTATTATTACTATTATTATTGGTATTATGATTATAATTAAGAATATTGTTATTTTATTATAATTATTATTACAATTAAAATTTTAGTAATTATACTTATTATTAATATGGTTATTACTAACATTACTATCAATATCAAGTATTATTATTATTTAGTATTATTGTTATTATTATTACTGATTTGTATGATGGTATTATTAAGTATTACCAATATTATTATTAATAACATGACTATTAAAATTAGTATCATTAACATAGTTTATATTATTATCATTACTAATATTATTAAGTAGTATTGTAATAAATTATTAGTTTTTTCATAAATATAAGTATTATTATCATTTTGTAAATATTAGAATTATTACTATTAGCATACGTATATTATTAAATATTATTATCATAAAATGTGTATTATTATCATAAATATAAATAATTATTAAAATCATTAATAATAATATTAAGATTATTACTATTAGTACTACTAATATTATTATAGGTATTATTATTAGTATTATTATTATTGTTATCACTAAGTATTAACTTTAAGTATTGTTAGTTTTATTATTACTATCATAATATGATTTATTATATTTATCATTAATATTAGTAATATCATCGTATTTATAATTATTGTTATCATTATTATTAGTTTATTAAGTATTATTATTATTAAGAATATCAGTAACATAATGATTATCATATTTAGTATTATTATAATAACTATCTTTTCAAATAAATGATATATATAAAAAATATATCTAACAATTATAACTTAACAAGAAGTATATTTTTATTTATTTAAAATATATAAATATGAATATATGAAAATATATAAAAATGATATAACTAAACAAAAATTTATATATATATTATTCAATTACAACTATGTATATTAATAAATATACCAATGATATAGGTTCGTGACTCCGAGGCCAACCCTGCATTGTTCAGTTTCGTCATATGTATTTTTACTACAAAATACAGTATTGTGAGTTTCATTTGCTCCCTTTTTAAATGCTTTTGCAATATATATTTTTGGGACTGAGAATACATGCGCTGCTTTTATAAATGTTTTACGAAATAGACACAAGTAATCGAAAACTACATTATATGGTTGGATTATTAAACCGAATATCGCCCCTTCAAGTCTGGTAACCTAAGAATTAGGGAAATGGCCCCTAATTGACGTGAATCCTAAAGGTAGATCTATCGGGCCTAACGAGCCCCATCCAGGGTATGGATGCTTTAGTACTTCGAGGTATTATTTAGTATATTAGCTGCGCGCTGTATACTGGGGGATATTCTATATGCATCTTATTAAGGTCGGTTACCAGGTGTTCAATCCATATGAATGATTTTTATCTCTATGAAGTTTGCGAAATGCCTGATATGAGATGTGTATTTATGAGAAATGAAAATCGTGTGGTCTATTAAAATGATGAAAATGAATGATTATGATAAACTAATGAACTCACCAACCTTTTGGTTGACACTTGAAAGTATGTTTATTCTCAGGTATGAAAGAAATCTTCCGCTGTGCATTAGCTCATTTTAAGGATATTTCTTGGAGTCAATCATGACATATTTCAAAAGACGTTGCATTCGAGTCGTTGAATTCAACAGGATTATTATTGAGTCAATTATAGTTGAATATATTATGAAAATGGTATGCATGCAGTCAACTTTCAATGTAAAGAAAGGTTGTCTTTTAAAAACAAATGCAATATTTGTAAAATGTATCATATAGAGGTCAAATACCTCGCGATGTATCCAAATGTAATGTATTCGTCCAGATGGATTAGGACAGGTCATTAGATGTGGTATCAGAGCGGTGGTCTTAGCGAACCAGATCTTGCATTAGTGTGTCTAACTGATAGTTGTTTAGATGCATTAGTGAGTCTGGACTTCGACCGTGTCTGCATGTCAAAAGCTTTGCTTATCATTTAGTGTCAAAAATTATTTGCTTATCATTCTTAAAGTCTAGACACGTCTTACTACCCCTATTGCATAGACTGTGTGTAGATAAATTCATATCTTAGCGTATCTGTTATTGTTACCTTTGCCTGACAGCTTCCATAGAATCCTCCGTAACTTATGGGATTTTAGCATTATATATGCATATGTAAATTATGTATTGCAGGGTACTAATCTACATCCTATAATCTATTTCTTATCGAAAATCCTTCATCTGATCGTACGAGATGAATCCCTCAACCAGTTCGAGTCCCTCAGATTCCGATATCTATTCCGATAGTTATTCCGACAGCTATTCCGACATGGATATTCACCTAAGCTCCGGAAGAAGCGTCACCAGAATGAATCAACCAATCAGCCATCCCCAATTCATCTAAAGGGTTCGTAGTCTACTTAATCATTGGAGACAAGAAGAAACGATCCCTTTCATTCACCACATTTCCCTCTTGGCAATGAACCTGAAGCAATTACCGACGAACCTGTTCGAAACACCATTTTCACCCTCATTTCCAGAATATCTAGCAACAATTACATAATAACCATAATTCTAAAAATTATTCATTCGTTCGTTCCAACCGCCAATCATCCCGGAATAATAGAAGAAGTCAAGGAACTTCGCGCTCGAGTAATTAATTTGGAGAATATGGTGCAAAATTACCAGCTTCAGCAACATCACCGGCACCAACAGTATCACCAATAACCCAAGTTTCAACATCACATGCCCCCAATATCTCATTCTGTACCTCGAGCATAATCATCGTTCTACGAATCATTCTACATTATTTATCTTCGTTCAACATGGTGATTATGTAATCTCTAATGTTTTAGAGATTATATATTCTTGTCCTAACAGTGAAACAAATGAGTCTAATATCATATTAACTCATAAAAATCCATGATTACATCTGAAGAAAATATATATGTAAATATGTTTTCATAAAGATTGTAATTAAAAATTCCTTTGTACAAACTGATATTGGTGAAAATATTTTAACGGGTAGGTAATACCCGAGAAATATTTAGATTTCACATTAATAAGTTACACTGTACATTCTTCGAATCTGATTCAACGGTCATTTACTATCCTATTTACATCCACAGATATACGAATACGTTTACCACAGAATAACTATTTTCATTCAATTTCATATTTAGATTTTGACTTATCAGAATTCAACAAGTGGTATAATGAAGAAAACATTGGACAAAATAAAATTTGTTAGAAACAAACAAATTAACTATGAGAAAAATTTTGTTAAGAATCCACGCTAACTGTTCCTAGCTAACTGTTAATTCCCTATTACATTATCGCAATTTTAATTATCGCAATTTATTTATCGCAATTTTTATTCTCGCAACTTTATTTATCGTCATTTAATTTCTGTTATTTATTTTACGCACTTTAAATATCGGGACACGTATACAAGGTTTTGACATATCATATCGACGCATCTATATATATTATTTAGAATAACCATAGGCACTCTATATGCAGTAATGCTTGAGTTAGCTATACAGGGTTGAGGTTGATTCTACAATAATATATATACCTTGAGTTGTGATCGAGTCTGAGACATGTACACGGGTCACGATACGTATTACTTAATTCGAATATTATATATTAAACTATATATGAAATTATTGAACTGTTAATTGTGGACTATCGACTGTGGACTAATAACATTGGACAATTAAAATGAATTAAAATATTAATTATAACATATGAAACTAAACAATTCTTCAAGTTTGCCACTTGATTTCATCTTAAACCTCATTTGTATCTTGACGATTACAATCTGCGTTCAAACCTTTCATGATTCTTGAAAACACCTCAATCGAGAGGATGAGCCGACCGCACTTCATCTACAGAAGAAAAGATTTATGCATATAGTTATGCACTTAAAAACTCTTGGAACCTGAGTAAACAGTTAACATATATCTGTGCTAGCTCCTTTGGCGTTGTTATTACCGAAAATAACTTTGGAATTCCTTTTCAAATTAGCCAATTTTATCACAGCTCCAGCAAATCAACTTCGACTTTCATTCGTATTAGCCTTATTATAACCTTGGTATATAAGTTGCCTTTCGTCATCGTTAACGGAGAACCTTTTATGTTCCACCATATTAGCAGTAAACGTACCAGCAACATCAGCATTCTCTGGTGTAAATCTCTCCGACAAATCACTATACATATTCATTGAAACCCTATCAAGTACTCATCTGTATCTGGTAACAAGAATTGCCATACTAATTACTGAGAATCAGCAATCAGTATTTTGAATCTCACAGCGTTTCTATATCAACAGTTATATGTATACATATAACATTTATCTCTTAGAATTATAGTTTTCCATTCTGAAATTCTGAAAAGCACCCAGTTTACGAATCAATTTTCTGAGTTTTGAAAAAGCTGATGAAGCAGTGGAAACTGGAGACTGCCTTAACAGTCAAAAGTTTGATAATAACGAATTGAGTAAACCATGAAGGAGACTCTGAACAAATCACATGGACTAAACTTATACATAAAGAATCCTGATGATTCTGTTTCTGATAAAATCTTTAGCGAATACCTTACTCCTTAACCGCTCTAAATCATCGTGAATGAATTTCTTCATCACAATTTGATTTTGAAATTCTAAGATATCATCGTATCTTTCTTTATTAAGATCCTCAATATTTCTGAAGATATCTTCATAAATATTCTTGTCCGATATTAATTATCTCTCCGCTCTATCTGTATTATATCATAAAAGAAACTGTTTTAGTTTCTAAAATTCTGAAAAATTCAAATTTGAATTATGAATGATTTTGAAGTAGTGTTGGAAATTGATGCATAAGTTAGTATAATATAATGACACTTGATCAACGTGATTATATTACAGTAAGTCATGCTGAGTTTCTAATGAAACGTGATGATTCACAGACCATAACGTCATCATGTGCCATGTTACACAACTCATACATTCTATCTAATCTCCAAACATATCGAGAACATATCTTCTTGATAGTTCTATCTTTTCTTTTGAATTCTAGTAATTTAACCAATCAAAATCATGTTATTACAAATTCTCACGTAGAACGTTAACTATGTTCATTTCATATATCATATCTATGAATTCTGTATTGCTTGACTTAAAGTCGGGAAGAGAAAATAAAGGTATGGAACTCCAAAATATAAAGGAAATGAAGAGGGTGAATTAATAGTAAAATATCAGACGTAGTGATCGGGACAGATCATCGCATTTAATTAAAGAGGATCCTAATGTCCTTAAATCCCGAAGAATCAGATCTTATAGATTTTCAAGGTTTTCTTTTAAATTCCTTGAATTCCGAAAATCCACCGCAACTATGTCAAAAGTTAAATCCCTATCTCAATCTTTTGTGACAGCTTCACTCGTATGCTTCACATAATAGAATCGTTTTATATATATTAGTCAATAATGAGAAAACTCTATTTATCAACTCATATTCGTCATGAAAATATTTTTTATTGTCTACCATGACCATTCCAATCAAATTTCGGGACGAAATTTCTTTAACGGGTAGGTACTGTGATGACCCGAAAATTTTTGACCAAATTTAAACTTGATCTTTATATGAATTCGACACGATAACAAAGTCTGTAAGGTTGAGTCTCAACAATTTTTGAACTGTGTTCATGTATTCACTTAACCCTCGACTATTCCCGACAATTCACGAACGATTGTTTATAAATAAAAAATATATATATAAATGTAAGTATATGTATATTAACTTGAAATCTTAAAATATAAGTTAACCATTAGAAATAAATATAGTAGAGAATTGATGTGTGATTTAGTTATTCAGAAAGGTAAAGTAAAATAACTAAAATTTGTATTAAATGATTTCGAACAAAAATTGTCAACGATTAACAAAGTATTAATTGTATTATGTTATACTTTGAGTTTAAATTGTTTTGATGTATATAATTAATACATCTATCTAAGTAAAGAATCTGGATATGTAAAACATAATTATATATAGTAATTTGAATATACATATGATATATAAACATAATTATTACTATACATATATATTGATAAAATGTATAAATATTAAATAAATATTATTATATAAGTATTAAATAATACATAATTAATAATATGTAATGTATATATATTAAATTTAATTGGAAGTAACATATAAATATACTAATAATACTTTCATTATTATCAGTAAATATTACCATTAATGTATTGTTGTTATTATATATTATATATATAAAATATTGATATAAAAATTTAAAACACGTAAATTGTTATATCTTTATTATTACTAGCGTTATTATTTGACATTATTATTTAGTTCCAATATTATTAGTTATTATGATTAATGTTAATATTACTTTTATAATTATCATTAATAAAATTATAATAAGAATAATAAAATTTATCATATATATCATTAATTATATCAATTTTTAATTTTTAAAAATATTGTAATTAATAATATTAATATTAATTATTATTATTAATATTTTTATTATTAATAAACTATTTATATTTAATATATAATACTAAATACTGAATATTTACAGATTTGGAATCAGATAAATTAGTGGAATCAGTTTCACGTAAACATCAGATTGTACTGGATTTTGTCTCTGTCTCTAGAACAGCAACCAGTCGATCTCATTTGGCATTTACAAACAAAAGCTGTTAGAAAATCGATCGTCCTTTTTATTGTATTTTTCCTTATTTAATTGTTTGATTGAAAAATTTATGTACTTCTTGTCTAATTTGTTACCAGTCGACCTCCAATGATCACCTCATGTTACTACTACAATTATCTATCACATTATATATAATTAATCACTGAAATTCGTGATTTATAAAGAAAAGAAAAGAGGGAAGAACACAAACTGCTCTGTTCGTGTCAAATTTGGCTCAACACTAAAAATTTTATTAAATTTCAAAATCTATTGATGCAACATGGTTACAAATCTTTCGTTCCAACTATCTGGAAAGTTTCAAACCTCAATTCTTTCTATCGGCTTCGAATTTCAGGGTCAAACTTAATTTTGAAAAAAGGTCAAACAATGTTCTTCGATTAAATTCGAATTCTATGTTATGATTCAAGTTAAATTGAGGTTTGGAAAAGTTTCTAGGAAGGTTTTGAAACATAATCTGTGTTATAACAATTGTCCATAACATCTTAGAAAGTAAAATCACGAAAATCTTTTTCTGTTTTTTCAGCGACTGCAGAAACAGTAGGTTTGCTCTTTTAATTTTTTTTTTTTTATGTTTTCAATAAATTTAAAGATTTAAATAGGTTGATTACATCTTTTTTTAAAAGTCTTAAACCAATTTATAGTACGCTGTTAAGAATTTGATTGATTTCGATCACTTATAATTGAAGAGGAAGAAGAATAAGAAACTTTATTTAATACTGGTTTATATTTAATCTGTTGGGATACATTCCAGAAATGAATGAAACGGATTAATGGTCTTAGATGTTGTGGGCGAGCGAGTGGTCACGGGTTCGAGCCTGGGCTGGGGCAATCTTTTTATAAAATCTTTCAATAAGGGTATAATCTTTTAATTCTTTTATTATTATTATTATTATTATTATTATTATTATTATTATTATTATTGTTATTATTGTTATTATTATCATTATTGTTATTACTATGATTATTATTATTACTATTATTATTGGTATTATGATTATAATTAAGAATATTGTTATGTTATTATAATTATTATTACAATTTTAGTAATTATACTTATTATTAATATGGTTATTACTAACATTACTATCAATATCAAGTATTATTATTATTTAGTATTATTGTTATTATTATTACTGATTAGTATGATGGTATTATTAAGTATTACCAATATTATTATTAATAACATGACTATTAAAATTAGTATCATTAACATAGTTTATATTATTATCATTACTAATATTATTAAGTAGTATTGTAATAAATTATTAGTTTTTTCATAAATATTAGTATTATTATCATTTTGTAAATATTAGAATTATTACTATTAGCATACGTATATTATTAAATATTATTATCATTAAAATGTGTATTATTATCATAAATATAAATAATTATTAAAATCATTAATAATAACATTAAGATTATTACTATTAGTACTACTAATATTAATATAGGTATTATTATTAGTATTATTATTATTGTTATCACTAAGTATTAATTTTAAGTATTGTTAGTTTTATTATTACTATCATAATATGATTTATTATATTTATCATTAATATTAGTAATATCATCGTATTTATAATTATTGTTATCATTATTATTAGTTTATTAAGTATTATTATTATTAAGATTATCAGTAACCTAATGATTATCATATTTAGTATTATTATAATAACTATCTTTTCAAATAAATGATATATATAAAAATATATCTAACAATTATAACTTAACAAGAAGTATATTTTTATTTATTTAAAATATATAAATATGAATATATGAAAATATATAAAAATGATATAACTAAACAAAAATTTATATATATATTGTTCAATTACAACTATGTATATTAATTAATATACCAATGATATATGTTCATGAATCCGAGGCCAACCCTGCATTGTTCAGTTTCGTCATATGTATTTTTACTACAAAATACAGTATTGTGAGTTTCATTTGCTCCCTTTTTAAATGCTTTTGCAATATATATTTTTGGGACTGAGAATACATGCGCTGCTTTTATAAATGTTTTACGAAATAGACACAAGTAATCGAAAACTACATTATATGTTTGGATTATTAAACCGAATATCGCCCCTTCAAGTCTGGTAACCTAAGAATTAGGAAAATGGCCCCTAATTGACGCGAATCCTAAAGGTAGATCTATCGAGCCCAACGAGCCCCATCCAGGGTATGGATGCTTTAGTACTTTGAGGTATTATTTAGTATATTAGTTGCGCGCTGTATACTAGGGGATATTCTATATGCATCTTGTTAAGGTCGGTTACCAGGTGTTCAATCCATATGAATGATTTTTATCTCTATGCAGTTTGCGAAATGCCTGATATGAGATGTGTATTTATGAGAAATGAAAATCTTGTGGTCTATTAAAATGATGAAAATGAATGATTATGATAAACTAATGAACTCACCAACCTTTTGGTTGACACTTGAAAGCATGTTTATTCTCAGGTATGAAAGAAATCTTCCGCTGTGCATTAGCTCATTTTAAGTATATTACTTGGAGTCAATCATGACATATTTCAAAAGACGTTGCATTCGAGTCGTTGAATTCAACAGGATTATTATTGAGTCAATTATAGTTGGATATATTATGAAAATGGTATGCATGCCGTCAACTTTCAATGTAAAGAAATGTTGTCTTTTAAAAACGAATGCAATGTTTGTAAAATATATCATATAGAGGTCAAATACCTCGCGATGTAACTAAATGTAATGTATTCGTCCAGATGGATTAGGACGGGTCATTAGAGTATAACGGTATATAATTACTATTATTTTAGATTTTATTCCCGAGATAAGTAAAATACGGTGTTAGACAATAATGAAGGCGTTGACCAACACTTCACGAAAAAAATTTAATTTAAAAGAGAATATAGTAAAAAAAAAAAATTATATTGTAACTCACCTACGAGTCTACGAGACTACGACTAGTAAAAGTCAATAAAAGACTCGTGAAAGCGAGTAATTCGATAGTATGGGTCGAAATCACCCTGTAGTTTAAATTTTTTGACTTCTTAATAAGAGCCGACTTGTTGTAGTAAGACCACCCCCTATGGTTAGTTACCCGCTCATTACCCGCTCATTACTCGTAACTAACCATAGGCACCACTTAGTTACCCGCGTTAGTTACCCGCTTTCACCATAGATTTAACGGAAGAGTTATAGGAATTGCGGGTCCCAGTGCTTTTTATTGTTGGACTTGATGCTTTATTGCTTGTACGTTGTATATTAAGAGGAGTATTGTTTTAGCCATGATAGGGAGTGTTTAATTATGAGTTAGTTATAGGATATTGGTGTTGATGTGGCGCTGATGTGGAAGGTTAAGAGGATGAATAATTTAGTTACGATAGGGAGTGGCCTAAGAATCTAACAAATATAATATTATTCAGATGATATTATTGCACTTAACTTAGTAATAGTAATTTCATAATTAATAATCAAGCGCTCGTTTCATTGTACTACTAGTTTCATGAGTACGTGCGTTGCACGGAAGCTTAATAATAATCAATTATAAGAAAAAACATAAATGAAAACACTACACTAAGAGGGTTAACATTCTTCGATCAAAACCTTGTGTTGTAGCTCGGGTGGTAGTGACATGCCTTTTTAGCGAGAGGTCGAGAGAGTTCGACTCCTGTGTGTGCAGCATTACACAAGGTTACCCCTTAACCCTTGAATTTCACTCAATGGTATCTTCCCCACATCGCGTTGCGGGGGCAGTGGTGGAGGGGTTATACCGTCCATCGGTCCATGCCCTTGGATTTGTCCGGGTTTTCTCCTGACAGCAGTTGGGGCGGGTTATGTAACTGTAGGAGATGAACGCGTGAGTGGTTTAGTCCCTCTAGGTAATCCCGAGCTAATGTTAAAAAATATTCTTCGATCACAAAGTTGACTTCTTTTTTCAATGTCTTTTGCGTTAATCATTCAATGCAATTCTTGCAATGTACTCATGCAACATGTCGGGAGGAATGTACTGTATAACATTAAAATTGTGATATGAAATACGGATACAGTGGATTACAATAGAGCCTCCCTGGAATAGGCTCATCCACATCAATCACAAGATATACTTTGGTAAAAATTGAAAACCCTGAATATATAGACATGTGTTAGAATAATGTAAATAATGAAAAGAATGAGGTTTTATATGTTTTTCTTTTAGTTCGGGTAGGCTTAGTGTACTCGATAGCCTTGTGATAGATTTGTTTGTTACGTAGCCGTAGTTCTTAGATCGTTTTTCGTACGTTATTATTTGCTACCTATCTTTTTGCTTTGCGTTATATATATCTGATACGCTGCCAGCTAGACATACCTTTTGATTTAGTCAGGCTTGATCGGTTTTTACCCTTATTGTATGTTATTTACCCCTTTGTTTTGCGTTATATAGGTTGTTCTTTCAGCATCCCCTTGTATGTATCGATTTCCCTTTCGTACTTATATTTATACTTTAGCTAGGTTACTATGGTTAGAGGTTATTTTGGAAGCAGTATGTCCATTATCGAATAGAAGAAGAGGTGACTTTTTCTAACAAAGGGCGGGAAAAAAGACTTTCTCTACTTGTTGGAGGAGAAATGACTTCCATTTTTATTTTAGTATAGATGAAGGATTATCTACAATCTTACCTCTCTCATATCTCACTTTTGCGGGATTAATTGTTGTTGTTGTTGTTGTTGTTATAATGATAATAAGTTATTATTATACCAATTATCCATATGATTGTTGTAATTATCGATATAAGCCTATCCAAAATTTTTGATCCCGTGTGTTACAAAGCTAATGTTCTACCATTATATCTACCAAAAAATAATGCTATCACAATTTGAAGCATCAATTGACAACATAATAGCAAATGAAATAACAACCAAAACACAGTTGCAACTTTCAAATATTATTTTGTAAAGGATGCTTAGATGATGTAACAGATGTCACCATACCTCAACTTAGGAAAATAATCAAAAGATGGAGATGAAGATGATGATTAAAGAACGGGTCTTGTTACAAACAAATTTTTGCAACCGTACCATAAATTTGAGAGTTCCTATATAAAAAGGGTAAATTGGTCAAAAGGCTCCAATTTTCGGAAGTCTTTAACAGTATACCCTCAAAAAATAAAAATTACATGATGTCTCATGTTCACGGATCACACACCACACATTATGAGTGGAGCGTGATGCGTGGTCATGGGACATATCTTGCAATTTCGATAATTTAAGGACACATTGTTAAAGACTTTCGAAAATGAAGGCATCTATAAGTCTATAAGTTCTATTATAGTCCTAAAATGATTATGCAATAATTACCTTTTTTTCTTCTTTAAAAAAATTAAAAAGAATAAAGGAAAAATTGTAAGGACATGTAGGTGATGTCATAAATAGAATTATTTTTACAATTAAATTAAATATACTTAGTGATATCATAAATAAGGATTATCTAAACTTAAAAAAATAAAAATAAAGAAAAAAATTCTAAGCCCTCATGATGATGTGAAAAAAATAATTAATTGTATTTAGTAAAAAACATTAACATGTTAATATTATAATATATGGAGCATTATGTACAACCTTATGATTAGGGATGACATCGGGTCGGGTTTGAGTCGGGTTTAGGTAATACCAGACCCGAACTCGGATAAGAAACCCCGCCCCATACTCGGCACGAAACACATCGTTTCCCATTTACTTACATACTATCGGGTTTCGGATTTTCCCACGGGTAAACGGGTATACCCGATTAGCCATTCTGTATTTATTTTTCAATAAGTTACCAAATTCATATATCAAAAAATAACTTAACTACCTCATGTTTAAAGTATTATAAAATATCACATACAAAAAGTTGATTGAAAAGTTTCTAAAATACTCACATACACAAAGTATATAAAATATTACACCCCGAAAACTTGTTGTATATGATTATATTGAATAAAATTAACTCGTTTTCAAAACAAATAAGAGAAATCTTTCATACATTAACAATATAATATTAATACAAAAATTTTACATAAAAATTATTATTAAAATTCCTCGGGTCGGGTATACGGGTTTGTATTCAAAACCATACCCAAACCCGAACCCGAAATTTTTTTTGTAACCACCCACATACCCAGCCCATTACCCGACGGACTCGGGTCAGACCGACCCAATTATAACGGGTTTCGAGTTTTCCCATCGGGTACGCATCATTTTGCCATCCCTACTTATGATAAAACACCCTTCATGACCAAACGTACAATATTTGAAACATTATGTACAACCTTATGGTAAAACATCCTTAGGACCATATGTACAATATTTGAAGCATTGTGTACAACCTTATGATAAAACACTCACATCACCATATGTATAAACTTTAAAAAAATTGTACAATCTTTTACAAATCACCTCATAAACACGTGTACAAATTTTGAAGCATATTGTACAACATTCATATAATAATTATATTTTGATTTTTAAAAATTTATCAAGAGGCATTTGTTATTACTAATAATTATTACTAAAAATATAAATACTCAATTTTTGAACAAACTTTGTTATTATTTATTATAATTATAATTATAATTATAGTTATTATATTATTATATTATTATTATTCAAATATGAGTGCTTTTTACGATATTAATTACGTTATATATGTATGCGAAATATATGTCTCAATAAAAGGTTGTAATGTAGGCTTTTATGACAAAGTTAAGTCAATGTAGTTCATTTATTCTAACCAAGTTAAGTACGTCAATATATTTGTAAAAACAATGATAAGTTTCTTAGTCGAAATTCGTTGTTCTACGGGTCATTAAACTAAATAACTTTAACATTTACATTCTCTTAATACCTAAAACATATTATTAACATTGGCGAAAATACATGGGGGCAGGGGGCCGCCCGCCCCCATTGAATTTTTTTTTCAGTGTAAAAATTTTGAGTTTTTCGACTTTGCCCCCGGTGGATTTTTTTTTTGCACCAAAACCAATATATTTTGCTCCAAAACCTACATATTTTGCCCCAAAACCTTTGAATTTTACCCAAAAGTCTCCAACTTTTGCCACAAAATCGTCAAATTTTGCCCAAAAACCTTCGACTTTTGCTCAAAAACCTTCATAATTTGCCAAAAAACCTCAATTTTTGCCCCAAAACCTCCATATTTTGTCCAAAAAAATTGCTACGATTTTATATTTTTTTTTTGCTCCCGGTGAAAAAAATCCTAGTTCCACCACTAATTATTAAACTTCTTTGTTTAAACAAACCCGTAATTTCACGGGTCATTTCACTATACTCTATATACTTAAATAAAAAAGAGTGTTAAAGCATAGTTGTCAACATGAGAGTAAATATAGAAAATGAGGACAAGTGGATTTTACACATGTCAAATCCTCAAATTTTTAAATTACAATTAATTTATAATTAACAAATAAATAAATAAATAAAACATTAACTGAATATATAGATTAACAAAGGAACGTGTATACCGAAGAGTTTGTCAAACAAAAACTTATCTCACTTTTACTATAACTATGTAAATTAGTTAATATCTCACTTTTTCTTAATGTTTGTTTCTAAATGATCTATCTTAGTCAAAATGTGCGTTAAGTTGTGATCCATATTTGTTTTGTTATCAATATGTAGTTATCGAAAATAGCAAGTCAATATATAACGGTTTTTTGAACAACCGTGCATCGCACGGGCTCAAAACCTAATTTCCCTATAAAAAAAATTATATATACGGCTTCTAATGGGTGGACATAAAACTTATGATTTACGGCCCATAAAAGAAATTTGTTAAAAAATTGGACTGCCACATAAAGAGAGTTGTACATGTCAATATTGACTAATTTTTTTTAGAAAGGCAGTTTTATTGATTGAAATTTCAAAGTTACACATGATGATGATACAGCTCAAAGAGCAGTCCACGAAAATGCAGGCATAATTGCCTCACTAGTACATGAAAATTTACAGTATGACAAATACATTAGATTTGAGGAAACTAAGGTGCCAAGTTAGCAACTTAGACCCCGAAACACAATGTTTTATGAGATAAAAAGTTGAGGATTATGTCAATCGATAAATTTTGTCTTGCATCTCTTCGCGATTCACCCGAAGGTCTTGACTTGAATCTCGTTTAATGTAACCCGAACGTTCCAACATTTGTTTGAAAAAACCTTTTGATTACGATTTTTCCAAATTAAATAGCTATTTGACCATATAACCACTTGTCAAATACTTTGTCCCACATGTAATGTTGTTTGCCACGAGTCTATGAAAAGGTCATTAACATTCACAAATGGAAGGCCCCTATTCTTTTTAGTTAATTATGGAGTAATTTTTTAAGTTTAATAAAGTGAAAGTATTACGCGCTTACACTCGGGAAGTTAATCGTCCCTCAAGATACGAGAATTGAAGAGATAAAAATGCAAATAAAATCAACAAACATATGGAAGGCCCCAATTTTTTTAGTTAATTATGGAGTACTTTTTTAAGTTTAATAAAGTGAAAGTATTACGCGGATTGTACAATGTTTGGTAAAAGACATAAAGTTAACTAAAATTAATAAGAACTTTACACTTATGAAGGATATTAACGATATTTAAGGGGAAGATGACAAGTAATCGCTAATGCACGCGATTTATATCAAGGTATAGATAGATAGATAGATAGATAGATAGATAGATAGATAGATATGTTTTGTTTTTTACATTTGATTTCATTTTTGAACTTTGACTTTAAAGATGTTTGGTTGTGTTATAGAATTATAATTATAATTAAAATTATATGAATGAAAATAATGTTTAAATGTATTCATTAATATAAATATTATCAAATATTATATTTTTTTGAAAAGCAAATCAGATATATTTCATATATATGCAAAAATTACAATGGAAACCTTGCCTGGGGATGGCAAGCTAAATGAAAACAGAAGTTACAACGAGCTCTAAATTATATACAGAAACAAGAAAGGAAAGGGATACGAGCACGATATTGTATGTTGGCTTAGTGTTATGGAGACTTGTGGAAATCAGTCGTGATCATCAAAGGTGTGTGGTGCCGAGAGCCACTGCAACCACTCCAGGGAGAGCTTCTTTGAGCGATTCGATACCCATTCAAAGCTTCGTACTTGAATTTCTTGGAGTATCAAGGGAACCGTCCAACATGTTTTCTGAAACAATTTATTATTTCTATTATGCCATAACTTGTAAGCACATACCCATCGACGTGCTTGCCATAGCTTTGCCGAAACACTTGATCTCGTTTGCACCGGATTATGTTCGAGTAACCCTTCCATTGTTGCTGCAGCAGGTGGATTTTGTTGGCTTAGTGTGCACGCCATAACACAAAGTTATACTACCGCTTATATACAAGCCTATGAGGTCACACACTTAAGCATTTAGACCCAATTATTATATATTGTTGATATATAATTATAACCTATAGTTAAAAAAATATAATTTAATTAAATATGATTTAATTAAATATATAATGCTCAATGGACCGTTGAACCATAAATTATTTAATGGACTAATATTAGTTAGGCAAAATAATAGAATGTAAATGGGCTTTCTTTTTGTACACCGACTTCTTTATTTTCTCGTTGGGCCGACATCTCTTTTTTTTTTAATGTGTATATACTCCGTATGCTTATGGGAGTCAAAAAGTGATTGCACAAAAAAAGGTTTTCAGCCGTCATCAATTAAAAAGGGTTTTTTGTTTTTACGGCTAATAAAAAAAAGGGAAAAGGGTCTGTTGTGTTTTCTCAAGAAACAATTCAAGATAAAAACCTTATGGTTGCTAGTTGGTGGAGTAACAAAAGCACAGCAAAATTAATATTATGTACAAGGGTTGTTTTTGTAGGTTACCGAATTAAAATACTACAATGGTTGTTGGCTTTTGTATGTTATCAAACAAAAGGAAAAACAAGTTCTTGGTTTTGGTTTTGAGCAATCAACTGAAAGTATTATTGTATTGCTTTTGGGTTATTTACGGACTATCATCCGATTGGTGTTCTTTGAGGTGCTGTGTAGATCAACTATAGAGATATTCATACACTTTGAATATATGTTTCAATCTATACGTGGACATCAATTCGCGAAGGTATATCTAAACTTCACTTTGTGAATTTATATTATTTGACAATTAATAGTGGTGTAATTGGATCTTGTTGAGAACGGTTAATCGTGTGAAAGTTTATATTAAAATAAATGATGTTTATTTTAATGTTAATAAAAGATGTTTAATTAAATAAAAGATGTTTATTTTTATCGTTCCGCTGCGTTTAAGAAATTTAAAAGTACACACGGTTTACCATCAGTGGTATCAGAGCCGCTTTTACACCGTTTTAATTGTTATGTGATTATTCTTTAGATCTAGCTTTGTGGTGTATTGGTGAAAGTCAAAACCTTTTTGGTTTTTAAAGTCAACTCGGTTGATCTAGACTTAACCTCATGACGCACAAATATGATTGAAAGAATATCACTATTTTAAATTGTAGATTTTGTTGTTATGGCTTGAATATTGTTATAATTGTTGATTGTTTTATTCCATGATTATACCCATGCATTGTAACCATCGACAAGCCATATGTAAGTTTTAATAATGTAGTTATTAAAAATGTAGTTTGCATACATAGCCCATGATTCCCCGACCTATGTGTTTGGTTTGTGTGATTGTATGTTGTGATTGTTGATCATGGCAGTTTTAAGCCATGTTGGTTATTTGATTTATTTGGAGGTCATAGAAGCCAAAGTTGTATTGTATTTATTTTCAATTTCATAGTTTTGTAATTTAGTTTATTTTAAATTGTAAAAATATTAGATTAGTTGTATTTTTCAATTTTAAATAAATGTAAAAAGATGAAGATTAAAGATTGAAGATAAAGATACAACACGAGGTTTTGGCTTAGAAAATGACGAATGGATCAAGTTAGAAACGATGGCGTTTGACACAAGCTTTACTTGGTTCTTGAATCAAGTGGGAGCTATGGTATTGTCCTTAGTTTGACCTCTTGATCCCATGTCGGCTCATGGGATCAAGCATAGGATTTTGGGCTAGGCTATGTATGTGTGTGATGCATGATTGTGTTTTATTTTTCGCATTTATATATATAATTGTTGATTATAGTATATGCTAAATGTTTTTGATAAAAATGTTGAATAAAATACGTAACGAGTTTAAAGATTAAAAATGATGATTTTAAAAGTTAAACTCTAACGAGTTTAAAATTGATGATTTTAAAACTCAAATAATATATATGGGTGACAACTTTTAAAATTGTTTTAAAACGATACACGTTTGTGTATTTGTTATTTTTATATGCTATAACTTAAATAACAAATTAGACGCACAAACAAAATCGACATATATAATTGGTTAAAATGTTTTTTTTTAACTAATAATGTAGCGAATCTTGTGTGCATGCATTATTCGTTGACAAAAACTTTTTTAAAATACCCATCAAGTTTAAGTCATGCCATCCAATGAGCTTGCAAACACTCCTCGTTATTTTTCTGATCTAGTAAGACTAGGCTGAATTATAGCCACGAGGTGAATTTTTCGATCTAGTGAGACTAGCGTGAATTTCCACTGTTTTCAAATTGGACGACTTAATCGCATTCACGGTGAGACCTGAGTTCGAGGCAAGGATGAGACAAACATGCCAGTAGATAATAGTGGTTTGTTGGACTACATATATCTCTAGGTCTCATAAAGATCTAAGAGTTGCACTTGTAATGTAATTGGTACTCGCTACCTACCAATAGACTCCATAACTGCTAGCTGATCAACAGATGTGGCTAAGGAACCTCTATGTGGATCTTAGGCTTTCGTAAATTAATTGTTTTTAAAATTATAAAACTTGGGTAGTGTAACGACCCGTCAAAATCGCTATCGACGCGGCACGTTAATCATTGATTCCACAGTGAGGTTTTAACCTCTATATGATACGTTTTGATAAAATATTGCATTCATTAAAATAAGTGACTTTCTAAACATAGAAAGTTATAAACATGTGGACGAGTGCTTAGGTATAAGCAAAACCCCGAAATACATAAGTCTTTAATTTACAGGTTGACATCACAGTCCAATTATTTATTACACAACGCAGTTTTATTTTGAATGCAATAAACTTTGTACAAAGCATGAGAGACTCCATGCAGGCAACAAGCACATCACAGCGGAAGCATTCTAAGGACCTGAGAATAAAACATGCTAAAAAGTCAACACGAATGTTGGTGAGTTACAGGTTTAATTGCTCGAGTCATAAACATATATAAAGATAGACCACAAGATTTCATCAAAAGTTTATCAATAGATTCTACGTAACAGAGCACCCTGGTAACTAAACTTAACGCTATAGTGATAATTACCCCATTCGTTTTAATACACGCAAACCAACGTGTCTTAAACTCAAATAACATACGTCCGTTAAAAGGCTAGCGCTCTAGCTCGGACGGGGATGTCAAGCCCTATGGATCCATATACAATTATTCGTGCCCACTAGTCCATATCCTATGTACTGGCAGCTACTAGTTACCAAAGCTAAGGGATTTTCGGTTTAACTCAGTGTAGAATTTAGTATGTACTTGTGTCTTATCGCGTTTAAAATAAATTGCATGTATTCTCAGCCCAAAAATATTTAAAGTATTTAAAAAGGGAGACTATAACTCACAGTTCAATATTGCGATTCAATATTGTAGGCAAATTGCGTAGACGTAATGATGGTAGATGACTGTATGGTTGGCCTTGGATTCAAGAACAATACCCCGAATAATACCCAATATTTTCTTAGCTTAAAGCGGTTTGAAACCCGAATTAAAAACACCCGCGTATATACCTTATTATTATTAAACTTTAAATTATAAATTATAAATATTATTATGGATTGCAGAAGAAAGAAAGAAAATAAATATGATAAACTCGTCCGAATTCTTGGCTATTTATAGCACTTGGCCAGAATTTTGGGGCCATGCGATCGCATGGCTTTTCAGGCCATTTCCCATGCGATCGCATGGGGTGGTCTGCCAGCTCATTTTGTGATTTGTTTTCTAGTTCGTCGACATCAAATAGTCTTTTACTGTAGCAAATAGTGCTACTGTAGCAAATAGTATTTACTGTAGCAAATACTGTTTACTGTAGCAAATCACTGTAGCAAAGTCGTTTTCACTGTAGCAAATAGTGTTTTACTGTAGCAAAGTAATTTTTACTGCAGCAAATAGGGTTTTACTGTAGGAAAGTCGTTTTTACTTGTATATATATATATATATATATATATATATATATATATATATATATATATATATATATATATATACATACATACATACATATAATTGTTCATGAATCGTCGAGAGTAATCAAAGGTAATTGTATATATGAAACAGTTCTAAAATTTTGAGACTCAATCTAACAGACTTTGTTTAACGTGTTAAAATAATAAATCGTATAGAGAATTGGTTTAAATAAGTCAAAAATTTTCGGGTCATCACAGTACCTCCCCGTTAAAGAAAATTTCGTCCCGAAATTTTGAGTAGTACCTGTTTCATGAGCGATATCAGTGAACAAATGTGGATACTTTTGCTTCATTTGATCTTCACTTTCCCAAGTAAACTCGGGTCCTCGTCTTGCATTCCAACGAACCCTAACTATCGGTATTTTGCTTTGTTTTAATTGTTTGACCTCACGGTCCATGATTTCAACAGGTTCTTCGATAAAATGGAGTTTATCATTGATTCGTATTTCGTCAAGAGGAATTACGACATCCTCTTCAGCTAAACATTTCTTCAAATTTGACACGTGAAATGTGTTGTGAACACTACTAAGTTCTTGCGGTAGCTTTAATCGATAAGCAACTGTTTCAATTCTTTCGGTGATTTCAAAGGGTCCTACGTACCTAGGACTTAGCTTTCCTCGTTTACCGAATCGTACAACGCCTTTCCAGGGTGAGACTTTCAACATGAATTTGTCACCCACTTGAAATTCTAGCGGTTTTCTTCTTACATCAGCATAACTCTTTTGGCGACTCATGGCCGTTTTCAATCGCTGTTGCATTTGAATGATCTTTTCGGTGGTTTCGTGAATAATTTCTGTTCCAGTAAGTTGTCTTTCTCCTACTTCACTCCAACATATAGGAGATCTGCACTTTCTACCGTAAAGTGTTTCAAATGGCGCTGCGTTGATGCTCGTATGATAGCTGTTATTGTATGAAAATTCTGCCAACGGTAAGTGTCGATCCCAACTGGTTCCAAAGTCAATCACGCATGCCCGTAACATGTCTTCCAATGTTTGTATTGTTCTTTCACTTTGACCATCTGTCTGTGGGTGATAAGCGGTGCTCATATCTAATCGAGTTCTCAATGCTTTTTGTAATGATTGCCAAAAACGTGATGTGAATCGGGTATCGCGATCAGATATGATGGAGATGGGTACACCAAGCCTGGAAACTACTTCCTTCAAATATAGGCGTGCTAATTTCTCCATACTGTTTTTCTCCTTTATTGGTAGAAAGTGAGCTGATTTAGTTAGACGATCAACTATCACCCAAATAGTATCATGACTACTTGCAGTCCTTGGCAATTTCGTAATGAAATCCATGGTTATTCTTTTCCATTTCCACTGTGGAATTTCTGGTTGTTGCAGTAATCCTGACGGCTTTTGGTGCTCAGCTTTGACCTTTGCACACGTCAAACATTTGCTTATATAAGTAGCCATCTCTGTCTTCATATTAGGCCACCAATAGAACTTCTTGAGATCATGGTACATTTTCCCATTTCCTGGGTGAATTGAGTACCTCGTTTTGTGTGCTTCATCTAGTACTAGTTGCCTTAGGTTACCATGTCTTGGTACCCATATCCTACCAGCAAAATACAGGGTTCCATCGGCTTTTACTTCAAGCTGTTTTTCTAACCCTCTGCTCATTTCGCCTTTTTCATTTTCTTCTTTTAAAGCCTCTAACTGTGCTGCTTGAATTTGCTTTGTGAGATCAGTACGAATTGTAATATTCAAAGCTCGGACCCTAAGAGGTTTTACTCTCTCTTTCCGACTTAGGGCGTCAGCTACAACATTAGCCTTTCCGGGGTGGTAACGGATTTCACAATCGTAATCGTTTAACAACTCTACCCAGCGACGTTACCTCATATTGAGTTGTTTTTGATCAAAAATATGCTGAAGACTCTTATGGTCGGTGTACACTGTACACTTGGTGCCATATAGATAGTGTCTCCATATTTTGAGTGCAAAAACTACTGCTCCAAGTTCCAAATCGTGCGTCGTATAGTTCTTTTCATGAATTTTTAGTTATCGTGAGGCATATGCGATAACTTTTGTGCGTTGCATTAATATACATCCTAAACCTTGGCGCGAAGCATCACAATAGATCACAAAATCATCATTTCCTTCCGGTAATGACAAAATGGGTGCAGACGTTAACTTCTTCTTTAATAACTGGAATGAGGATTCCTGTTCCGTGGACCAATCATACTTCTTTCCCTTTTGAGTCAATGCAGTTAAGGGTTTGGCGATTCTAGAGAAATCTTGAATGAATCTTCGGTAGTAACCAGCAAGACCTAAGAATTGGCGGATTTGTGTTGGAGTCTTCGGTGTTTCCCATTTACTAATGGCTTCGATCTTGGCAGGGTCAACTTTAATTCCATATTTACTGACAACATGGCCCAAGAACTGTACTTCTTGTAACCAAAAATTACACTTTGAAAATTTTGCATACAATTCTTCTTTCTTGAGTATCTCTAGTACCAATCTTAAGTGTTGCTCATGTTCTTCCTTGTTCTTCGAGTAAATCAATATGTCGTCGATAAAAATAATGACAAATTTGTCTAAATACGGTCTACAGATGCGATTCATTAGATCCATGAATACTGCTGGAGCATTAGTCAATCCAAAAGGCATGACTAAAAATTCATAGTGACCGTAAGGGGTTCTGAACGCGGTTTTAGGAACATCTTCTTCCTTCACTCTCAGCTGATGATATCCGGAGCGTAGATCAATCTTTGAATAAACACTTGATCCTTGCAATTGATCAAACAAATCATCAATCCTCGATAATGAGTACCGATTCTTGATCGTTAATTTGTTTAATTCTCGGTAATCTATGCACATTCTCATAGATCCATCCTTCTTCTTGACGAACAGAATAGGAGCACGCCAAGATGAAAAACTGGGATGAATAAATCCACGGTCCGATAATTCTTACAACTGGTTTTGTAATTCTTGCATTTCTGTAGGTGCAAGTCTATATGGGGATCGGGCTACAGGTGCGGCTCCTGGTATGAGATCAATCTGGAATTCTACACATCTGTGTGGAGGTAGCCCCGGTAATTCTTCTGGAAATACTCCGGGATATTCTCTTACAACCGGCATGTCATTAATGCTTCTTTCTCAGTATCGATCTTCTTTACGTGTGCCAGAATAGCATAACAACCTTTTCTTATAAGTTTCTAGGCCTTCATACAGCTGATAAAGTTCAGTTTTGAGTTGTTCTTCTCCCCATAAATCATTAATGACGTTTCATCCTTACGAGGGATGCGGATTGCTTTCTCAGCGCAAACAACTTCCGCTCTTGTTTTGGACATCCAGTCCATGCCAACGATTACATCAAAACTTCCTAATTCTACGGGTATCAAATCGATTTTGAAGGTTTCACCAGCAGATTTATTTCGCAACCATGGCAAATTTTATCGGCTTTTATCAGTTTACCATTAGCTAATTCAATAGTATATTTATCGTCTAAAGGCAATGATGCACATTTTAGTTTAGAACTAAAGTCTTTACACATATAACTTCTATCAGCACCCGTATCAAACATAATAGAAGCTAGTTGATTATTAACGGTAAACGTACCCGTGACAAGATTAGGATCCTCACGTGCTTCACTGGTACTAATATTAAATGCCCTCCCACGTGCGGGTTCTTTGTTCTTCTCCTTATCAGGGCATTGATTTATAAATGAAACAACCCAACCCGTACTCCGTACGATAAATTTTTTTTTATAATACACATTTACGCGCCAATTAAATATGTAGACCAAATCACAAGTTCCATTAAACCATACAACCATTACCAATGTTTACAAAAGGGCACAAAGGCCATTAGTTAAGTAAATATAAGTTTGACCGAATACAATGATAGTTTATAAACCAAACGACCCAACGAGCATGGTTTGGGACTAAACTACCCAAAAGGTGGTCAACTTCCAAAAGCTCCTACAAGCACATCATCAAGGACATCTAGTGTCCGACAATCCCCTTCCCTTTATCCTCGCCTGCAACTAAAAAGATAAACAACGAGAGGGGTAAGCTAACGCTTAGTGAATGCAATAATTATACATGATCATATATAACCTACTTACTTGCATACACTTACACAATACCACATACAAGCTAGCAACTCAACCAACATGAAATCCATCATGCACAAACTACTATCCACGTTCCACATCAAGCTAGCAATAGTATTAGCATATAGTTCACAATATAATATGCTAAGTACAATTCGCACAACCATGGTTAACCAAGTATACAAGAGAACGGTACATGAAGGTCCGTTGGAGTTCATAACATCCACTAGTGTTACTTATACACCGCGTAATCACTAGTCCCCCGGGTGATGTCTTAAACACCGCGACTAACTCACCCTTACACAATGTGGCGTCTTAAACACCGCGACGAATCCACACTTCATTCAATACAATGAGTGGTGTCTTGATCACCGCGACACTTCCACTCTCATGACATTGTGGTGTCTTAAACACCGCGACAATTCCACAAGTCAATTACACAATGAGTAGTGTCTTAAGCACCACGACAATACTACTCGTTACCTAAAATGTGGTGTCTTGAACACCGCGACACTTCCACATTCATACCACACAAATAAATACATTATATACGTTCACGCATAATTATTCCACTCACCTTGACACAAGAATGATGAATATTCGCTTCCAAACTCAAAGCCAAGTACCTAATACATTAAGTACCAATTCAATACATAAACTAGTGAAATTAACCACATTACAATTACTTGGGCATTTAATGACTCAATTCGCATTAAATGACCCAACTACATCACAACCGCCCTCTTAATGGCCAAGACTCGACTTTAGTTACCAACATTAGTGCATTAAAGTCTACTAGCCTCAATTGACATCCACCTAGGGTAATTTACACCCATTTTACCCAAACTAGGTCAACTAGTACATTCTTGACCCATTTTGACACTTTCACAATCAAACTAGTCAAACATAACCTAAATGACATCTCTTTTAATTTTAACAAATGTTTAATGCTTTTAATATCATTAACACTTTCAACTCACAATTACAAGGCCAAAACCCTAGATTATGGCCATTAGGGTTTCATTACAACAACCTAACCCAAATTCACCCATTTTACTCCCAAATGGGTCATACAAGCTTCTATTAACCAAAACCCTAGCCATAATCAATTAAAACTCGAAACTTAGAGTTAGAACTTACCGAGACTATCACCACGTAGCTAGAGTCACAAGGAACAACTTTAATACTTGCTCCAAAGATCAACCCTAAATCCTTCCTCTCTCAATCTCACTTTGAATCCAAATGGGTGTTAGAGTTTTGGGAGAGAAATTGAAAGAAAATGAAAAAGGAAAATGAAATAAATGAACTAGTGGACCAGATTTAATGCACCCATCTGATCTATACGTCCATTTACCATTTTGCCCCTCAAAATCTCTTAATTTAACCTAAAACCGGGACCTGGCCAGCAGGCCTGCCGCGGCGCGGCACTAAACGTCGCGGCGCGACGAATCAAAGTAAAATTCACCATGCTTAAGTCCTGTTCTGATCTGGAAACGCTTGATGGGTCGCGGCGCAGACCCGTTTGTCGCGGCGCGACATACACCTGGGTCTGGCCACTTCGACTAGTTAGTCAAATTTCCAAGGTTTCCACAACTAATTCCTTCATTCTCGTTCCCAATACACGTCTAAGCCTCACATCTAAGTCTCACGAGACCTAACACTACACAAGCTCATTTGTACACTTATATACGCACATGTTAACTAGCACACAATAAATTATATATATACGTTTATCTATACAATTACGCATAAGCTTCCGAATCATAACGTACAAATGGTTAAATATGTACCTTTAGTCACGTACGGGAAAACGGGATGTTACAACTCTCCCTCACTTAGATCGGAGCGCGTCCTCGCGATCCAAGCCGCATGACAAGCCGGAAGATTAACCAAAGCAAACTCTTCGGATTCCCATGTAAACTCGGAACCCTTTCGATGTCGCCATTGCACTTTGAAGGTTCTAACTTCCTTGTTCCGCAACATCTTAACCTTTTCATCAAGGATTGCAACCGGTTCTTCCGCATACTCTAACTTGTTATTCAAAGTAATCTCATCCAATGGCACCCAAGTCGAGTCATCCACAAGACACTTGCGAAGATGGGAAACATGGAACGTATTATGAATTCCCGCAAGTTCTTCGGGTAACTCTAATCGATAAGCAACCTCACCAACACGTGCCAATACCTTGAAAGGACCAATAAACCGAGGAGCTAACTTTCCTCGCTTTCTAAACCGAATCACACCCTTCCATGAAGAAACCTTAAGCATCACCATATCACCTTATTGAAACTCAATCGTTCTTCTACCTTTATCTGCATAAGACTTTTGTCTATCTTGCGCCGCTTTAAGTCGAGCCCGAATCATTTCAATTTTACTATTCGTCTCCAAAACCAAATCGGAACTTCCGATTTCTCGTTGACCCACTTCTCCCCAACAAATGGGAGTTCGACATCTACGCCCATAGAGCATCTCGTATGGTGGCATCCCAATACTAGCGTGGTAACTATTATTGTATGAGAATTCCACCAAGGGTAAGTGCTCGTCCCAACTTCCACCAAAATCAATAATACACGCCCTCAACATATCCTCTAGCGTTTGGTTAGTACGCTCGGTTTGACCGTCCGTTTGAGGATGATACGCCGTGTTCATTTTTAATTGAGTACCCATATCTTCATGAAACTTGTTCCAAAACCGAGATGTAAAGCGAGTATCTCGATCCGAAACAATAGATACCGGAACCCCATGTCTTGATATCACCTCCTTTATAAACAACTTAGCTAAAGTCTCCGATGATATCGTTTCCCGAATGGGAAGAAACAAGGCACTCTTCGTCAATCTATCAACAATCACCCAAATCGTATCGTATTGGGTTCGCGCCGTCTTCGGTAACTTGGTAATAAAGTTCATGGTAATGTGCTCCCATTTCCATTTCGGGACTTCCAATGGTTGTAACTTACCGTAAGGCTTTTGGTGTTCGGCTTTGACTTGTAAACATGTGACGCATTGTTCAACATACTTAACCACGTCACGCTTCATGTCGGGCCACCAATAATCTTTCTTCAAATCATAGTACATTTTTGTTGCACCCGGATGAATGGAATATTTGGACTTATGTGCTTCATCAAGTAGCACTCGCCGGTAATCCCCCATCTTAGGTACCCATACCCTTCCTTGAAAGGACAACAAGCCACGCGAGCCCATTGTAATGAACTCCGATTGGCCAACGATTCGTTCCGTGTGCTTATTGTGAACATAAGCCTCTATTTGATCTTCACCCATCTTTTCAAGAAAGTCATTAGTGATAATCAAACGTAACGATCCCACCTTTATCGCCGGATGTGTACTCTTTCGACTCAAGGCGTCCGCAACAACGTTCGCCTTACCCGGATGATAAAGTATCACGCAATCATAATCTTTCACCACGTCCATCCATCTACGTTGATGATAATTCAAATCTCATTGAGTGAAAAGATGTTTCAAATTTTTGTGATCCGAATATATCGTACACTTGACACCATACAAGTAATGGCGCCAAATTTTCAACGCGTGCACTACCGCCGCCATCTCAAGATCATGAGTCGGGTATCTCGTTTCGTGTTCTTTTAATTGTCGAGAGGCATAAGCGATGACTTTACCTCTTTGCATCAGAACACACCCGAGCCCATTCAACGAAGCATCACAATAAACCACCATGTCTTCAATCCCTTCCGGTAACACCAACACCGGAGCTTGACATAACTTTTCTTTCAACAATTGAAAGGCGACTTCTTGTTCTTTTTCCCAATTAAATTTAACATTTTTCCTCGTCAACTTCATCAAAGGAGAAGCAATCTTAGAAAAGTCTTGAATAAACCGACGATAATAACCGGCCAATCCGAGAAAACTTCGGATTTCCGTAGGCGTAGTCGGTCGACTCCAACTTTTCACCGTTTCGATCTTCCCTGGGTCTACCATAATACCTTCTTGATTCACAATATGACCAAGGAATTGAACTTCCCTTAGCCAAAATTCACATTTGGAGAACTTAGCATACAATTTCTCCCTTCGCAACGTCTTCAACACTTCACGTAGATGGTGTTCATGTTCCTTCATACTCTTGGAATAAACGAGTATGTCGTCAATGAACACGATTACCGACTTGTCCAACATAGGTTGGCACACTCGGTTCATTAGATCCATGAATGCCGCCGGTGCATTCGTGAGACCAAAAGGCATAACCACAAACTCATAATGCCCGTAACACGTCCGAAAGGCCGTTTTCTCGATGTCTTCCTCACGGACCCGCACTTGATGATAGCCGGACCGTAAATCGATCTTAGAAAAATACGTGGCACCTTGGAGTTGATCAAATAAATCGTCGATCCGAGGTAATGGATAACGATTCTTGATCGTCACTTTATTCAACTCCCTATAGTCGATGCACATTCGCATGCTTCCATCTTTCTTTTTCACAAACAAAACCGGAGCACCCCACGACGAGGAGCTTGGTCGAATGAAACCCTTCTCAAGCAACTCTTGGGTTTGATTAAGCAATTCTTGCATCTCCGTCGGCGCTAAACGATAAGGGGTTTTAGCAATGGGAGTAGCTCCCGGAACCAACTCGATGCGAAATTCGACTTGTCTTTCCTCCGGAACACCCGGTAATTCATCCGGAAAGACATCTTCAAATTCGTTAACCACCGGAATCTTACGAATAGGTGGTGGCTCATCACGAGTATCAACTACGTGAGCAAGATAAAACAAGGCACCGCTCTTGCGAAAACGTCGTGCCCTTGCATAAGTGCACAATGGTACGAGTCTTCTCCGTCTATCGCCATGAATAATCAACTCTCCCCCACTTGGGGTCCTAACACGAATGAACTTATCATGGCATGCAATATCGGCTCTATAACGATCGAGCCAATCCATACCAACAACAATATCAAACTCACCAAAAGTCATCGGAATGAGGTCAATTTTAAACGTTTCGGTACCAAACACAACATCACAATTCTTACAAACATCAACCACTAGCGCCGTCTTGCCATCCGCTATTTCGACTTCAACCGGACGGCTCAACTTAACTAGCGGTTTATTTAACTTAGATACAAATCGAGGCGACACAAAAGACAAATTAGCACCGCTATCAAATAATATCTTGGCCGGTTTAGAGTTAACCAAGAAAGTACCTGAGACAACTTCGTTCGATTGTTTAGCTTCATCATTAGTCATCAAATAATTTCAACCCCGGCCCGTACCCGCCGCCTTCTCTAACCGCTTGACATGATCATTAACCAACTCGGGACACTCGTTCTTCTTGTGTCCTTCCTTCCCACAATTGTAACAAGTGAATTTTGTAGTAGAAGATGGTTTGGTGCAATCACGGGCCATATGTCCCCTTCGCCCACAATTATGACAAGAATAGGGGAAATCCCCTGAAGCACCTTTCTTCACACTCCCCACACTCTCGGAGCCTTTCTTAAACTTCTTGCTAGAAAAATTAGATTGACTAGTAGCTTCAAATTTTTTTCTTGCCCAAGGTAAGGCTATTCTTCCTCATCACAAGCGCCTCGAAACCCTTGGCCATGTTAAACAATTCGTCAAAGCTTTTCACCACATTCACACTTATCTTCTCTTGATAAATATCATTCAAGATCCGATAAAAATCTTCCTTTAACATCTTGTCGTTCCCGACATACTCCGGGCAAAATTGAGTTTTAGACAAAAACACGGATTTGAGAGTGTTCAAGTCCATCGACCCTTGCCTCAAGGAACGTAACTCGTCCTTTAGCCTAGTGAGATCAGCCGAAGTTCGGTATTCTTCGAAAAATTCCACCTTAAACTCATCCCAAGAAAAGTCCATGCATTGTTCTTCGCCATAGACTTGAATCTTTGCATCCCACCATAGCTTGGCATCACCTCTTAGCATGCTACAACCATACCTTGTCTTTTTATCGTTAGGGCACTCACATGTACGAAAAGCCCCCTCCATATCGGAGATAAACCGGGCACTCTTAAGTGGGTCCCGTTCACCATCAAAGGTAGGAGGTTGAGCATCCTTGAAGTTTTTAAAGAAAAAGTCTCGCCTCCCCACATTCTCTTCTTGAAGAACAATTTTAATTTGTTCCTTAACCATATCGACGACTTGTTCTTCAATAGTGTCTAGAAACATCTTCTTAATATCAACAAGAAAATCCGCCCTTTGGCGTTGAAAGATGGCCTCAACCTTGGCCGTGAACTCGGGGTCCTCGCTCGTGCCCCCATTATCGGTGTCGTGTGTCCGTTTCTCATCTTCATTCTATAAAACGAGAAAGATTAAACAACGAAACCAAAGACATGACACATATATACCATACCACCCCATCTCGCTCAACAATCGTCATACATCGCTCGTTTGACACGATTTGCACCTGTATCAAGGGTAGCTAGTCATTGCTACACGAGCACGTCACATTAACTTGCTAGTACAACGTCTATCTCGCTTGATGATTCCAACTACAACACAAACAATGAGTGCATGGTTAGTTCATATAAACCTACGCACTACCATTCCCGATTCGACCCGAAGTCGTACAAGTCCCGCCTAAAAGCGCATACACATAAAAGTCTAAGTCTAGGCACCTATCTCAAGTCGCCTAAATCCCTTAGACCATGCTCTGATACCACTTGAAACAACCCAACCCGTACTCTGTACGATAAATTTTTTTTTATATAATACACATTTACGCGACAATTAAATATGTAGACCAAATCACAAGTTCCATTAAACCATACAACCATTACCAATGTTTACAAAAGGGCACAAAGGCCATTAGTTAAGTAAATATAAGTTTGACCGAATACAATGATAGTTTATAAACCAAACGACCCAACGAGCATGGTTTGGGACTAAACTACCCAAAAGGTGGTCAACTTCCAAAAGCTCCTACAAGCACATCATCAAGGACATCTAGTGTCCGACAATCCCCTTCCCTTTATCCTCGCCTGCAACTAAAAAGATAAACAACGAGAGGGGTAAGCTAACGCTTAGTGAATGCAATAATTATACATGATCATATATAACCTACTTACTTGCATACACTTACACAATACCACATACAAGCTAGCAACTCAACCAACATGAAATCCATCATGCACAAACTACTATCCACGTTCCACATCAAGCTAGCAATAGTATTAGCATATAGTTCACAATATAATATGCTAAGTACAATTCGCACAACCATGGTTAACCAAGTATACAAGAGAACGGTACATGAAGGTCCGTTGGAGTTCATAACATCCACTAGTGTTACTTATACACCGCGTAATCACTAGTCCCCCGGGTGATGTCTTAAACACCGCGACTAACTCACCCTTACACAATGTGGCGTCTTAAACACCGCGACGAATCCACACTTCATTCAATACAATGAGTGGTGTCTTGATCACCGCGACACTTCCACTCTCATGACATTGTGGTGTCTTAAACACCGCGACAATTCCACAAGTCAATTACACAATGAGTAGTGTCTTAAGCACCGCGACAATACTACTCGTTACCTAAAATGTGGTGTCTTGAACACCGCGACACTTCCACATTCATACCACATAAATAAATACATTATATACGTTCACGCATAATTATTCCACTCACCTTGACACAAGGATGATGAATATTCGCTTCCAAACTCAAAGCCAAGTACCTAATACATTAAGTACCAATTCAATACATAAACTAGTGGAATTAACCACATTACAATTACTTGGGCATTTAATGACTCAATTCGCATTAAATGACCCAACTACATCACAACCGCCCTCTTAATGTCCAAGACTCGACTTTAGTTACCAACATTAGTGCATTAAAGTCTACTAGCCTCAATTGACATCCACCTAGGGTAATTTACACCCATTTTACCCAAAATAGGTCAACTAGTACATTCTTGACCCATTTTGACATTTTCACATCCAAACTAGTCAAACATAACCCAAATGACATCTCTTTTAATTTTAACAAATGTTTAATGCTTTTAATATCATTAACACTTTCAACTCACAATTACAAGGCCAAAACCCTAGATTATGGCCATTAGGGTTTCATTACAACAACCTAACCCAAATTCACCCATTTTACTCCCAAATGGGTCATACAAGCTTCTATTAACCAAAACCCTAGCCATAATCAATTAAAACTCGAAACTTAGAGTTAGAACTTACCGAGACTATCACCACGTAGCTAGAGTCACAAGGAACAACTTTAATACTTGCTCCAAAGATCAACCCTAAATCCTTCCTCTCTCAATCTCACTTTGAATCCAAATGGGTGTTAGAGTTTTGGGAGAGAAATTGAAAGAAAATGAAAAAGAAAAATGAAATAAATGAACTAGTGGACCAGATTTAATGCACCCATCTGATCTATACGTCCATTTACCATTTTGCCCCTCAAAATCTCTTAATTTAACCTAAAACCGGGACCTGGCCAGCAGGCCTGCCGCGGCGCGGCACTAAACGTCGCGACGCGATGAATCAAAGTAAAATTCACCATGCTTAAGTCCTGTTCTGATCTGGAAACGCTTGATGGGTCGCGGCGCGGACCCGTTTGTCGCGGCGCGACATACGCCTGGGTCTGGCCACTTCGACTAGTTAGTCAAATTTCCAAGGTTTCCACAACTAATTCCTTCATTCTCGTTCCCAATACACGTCTAAGCCTCACATCTAAGTCTCACGAGACCTAACACTACACAAGCTCATTTGTACACTTATATACGCACATGTTAACTAGCACACAATAAATTATATATATACGTTTATCTATACAATTACGCATAAGCTTCCGAATCATAACGTACAAATGGTTAAATATGTACCTTTAGTCACGTACGGGAAAAACGGGATGTTACAATAAAGTGACCAGACTTCCCGCATCCAAAAAATTTCTTGACATCGGTCGGTTTTGTCTTTACTTCAGAAACGGTGGCATAACAATCTTTCGCCACATGTCCTTTCTTGTTGCATTTATCACAGACCACTTGGCAATAACCTGCATGATGTGTGTAACATCTTTTGCAGAATTGATGGGGTCCCTTATAGTTTGGACTTGCAGTTGCCCCATCTTGTTTACCTTTAAAAGTTTCTTGTTTCTTCAGGAGAGTATTTTTGCCCTTATAGTCTTCCCATTTCCTCTTTCCTTCAGTTGTCTTGACTTCGGTAATTGGTGCCTTAATCGAACTCTCTGTGATCTGGTCCATGAGTTGGTGTGCCATTGTCATGGCTTCCTGCATCGTATTCGGTTTGGACGATGTAACATTTCCTTTGATATTGATCGATAAACCGTCAATATGCATTTCTATCTTTCGTTTCTCGTTTGGCACCAATTCGGGACACAACAAGGCTAGTTCCATGAAACGCTTTTCATAGTTATTGAGATTCGCGTCGATAACCTTCAGATTACGTAACTCAGATTCCATTTTTCTGATCTCGTTTCGAGGACAGTACTCCTCGATTAGCATCTTTTTCAGTTCTTCCCAAGAGATATCATATGCCGTATCTATTCCTTCTGCTTTAGCATAATTGTTCCACCAAGTAAGTGCACCATCTTGCAACGTGCACGAAGCATACTTTGACTTGTCTCCGTTTTCACAATTACTGATTTTGAAAACGGACTCCATCTTTTCAAACCATCGGGTTAGACCGACTGGTCTCTCGGTTCCACTAAACGTCTGTGGTTTGCATCCTTGAAAAGTTTTGTATGAGCATCCGTTTTGTGAGTTTGTGTTTACGGCTGCTACTTTGGCTGCTGCTTCGGCTGTTGCTTTTGCTGCCTCGGCTGCAGCAATTCTTTCATTCACACGTTTCTCGACTAGTTGCTCAAACTCAACATCCGACATTTGAGACATGTTTCTTCAATAAACACAACAGATATAATTTAATCATATAGAATATTATAGGTAAAATGAGTTGTCAATAGTTAATCGTAGCATATTAATAATATGAACCGATTATTATAAAAGCCTTTTCTTCTTATTAGCATTTTATAATTATTTCTAGGGTATTACCTACCCGTTAAGTTCATACATAATAGCTAGTACAAGGAATTAACTACTAAAATCCTAATAATATTCCACTATGAAAAATTATAGCGAGTTACTACATTATTATGTAATAATAATAATAATAATAATAATAAGTAGTAATAATACAAATAATCATTCCATGCATTTATTATTAATAAACCAAAATAATACAATACCATACAATACTGATATTTTTCATATGCTTATTTTACATAACAAGATAGAGTAGCACACATAAGCAATAGAATAGCGCATGGAAGATTTATGGTTGCGAGGTCGTTTATTCAGAACTATCAGAAACTTCTTCCCATTTGGTTCTCTCTGCCAATTATTTGTGTGCACATGTGAAAGGACCCGTTCATATACATTATAAACGATTCACAATAGTTAATTACATCGCGAGGTATTTGACCTCTATATGATACATTTTACAAACATTGCATTCATTTTTAAAAGACAAACTTTCTTTACAACGAAAGTTGATGGCATGCACACCATTTCATAATACATCCAACTATAATTGACATAATAATAATCTTGATGAACTCAATGACTCGAATGCAACGTCTTTCAAAATATGCCATGAATGACTCCAAGTAATATCCTTAAAATGAGCTAATGCACAGCGGAAGATTTCTTTAATACCTGAGAATAAACATGCTTTAAAGTGTCAACCAAAAGGTTGGTGAGTTCATAGGTTTATCATAACAATCATTTCAATATATTAATAGACCACAAGATTTCCGTTTATAAATATATGTACACTCGTAAGTGTATAAAAGTATTCTATAAGTTGTAGGCACCCGATAACAAGCCTTAACATTCATGTTTTACCCTCTGAAGTACACCAGATCAGGTGTGTTTAAAATAACCTCGAAGTACTAAAGCATCCCATAGTCAGGATGGGGTTTGTCAGGCCCAATAGATCTATCTTTAGGATTCGCGCCTACCGTACATAGACAAGTAGTTTAATGTTACCAAGCTAAGGGTATATTTCTGGTTTAAACCCACGTAGAATTAGTTTTAGTACTTGTGCCTATTTCGTAAAACATTTATAAAAACAGCGCATGTATTCTCAGTCCCAAAAATATATATAAAAGGGAGCAAATGAAACTCACCATACTGTATTTCGTAGTAAAAATACATATAACGTCATTTAACAAGTGCAAGGTTGGCCTCGGATTCACGAACCTATATTAATTATATATATTTATATGTTGGTCAATATTCGTCTAATAATTTTTGGTCAAGTCATAGTGTACCACAATCCTAATGCTCGAGACTAATATGCAAACGTCAACAAAAGTCAACTTGACCCAAAATGACTTCTAAAATTTATACGTGTTTATTATATAACTTAACTATAGTCGTTTTATATATTTAAATATATTTATTAGATTTTATAATAATAAAAGTCATTTATTAATAAAAATTTATATTAACGTTTATATATGATAAAATATACTTTTATATATCTTAAGTAGTAAAATTTATAAACTTCACTTAATATCGTAAAACTATAGTGGTAAGTATTATTAATGTAATTATATTACGCGTGGTGAAAAATATCTTTGTATCCCCTATTTATTTGATAAAATAATATTGATCATAATAATAATAAGTAAAAGTTGTATTATTTTGTAATAGTAATAATTATTATTCTATAAAAAAAATAATATTTATATTTACTAAAAATGTTATTATGATAAAATGATAATACTAACATAATAGTAATAATGATATTTTATAATAACAATGATATTTCTATTAAAATAATAACGACGATAGTAATAATAATCATTTTAACAATAATACTAAAATTCAGTTGACTATAACTTCTAATCCGTTCATCGAAACCATTCGATATCTAAATGAAAAGTTCTTAATTTTTCGCTAGCTTTCCAATGACATGCATATCATATACCCTATCTCAGTAGCATATGTATCTAATTCAGGATTCAACAAACCTATCTAAGGACAATATCGAATGTACAAGCATGCATAATCCTATATACTCGAGCACTAGTCAGGGATACACTATTGATATATAAAAGTTAAGTTATGAGTGCTCACGTATCAATATTGAGATTCAATATTGCAGAAAAGTACGTAGACGCAACGGAGATGATAAATACTAGATTGACCTCACGAGCATACCCATGAACCATACCCATCACCTCCATAGTTATAACCCATAATTTCCTTAGCTTCGACTCATTCAAAAAACTATTTTGAAATCACTCGGACATCACTCCGTCGTAATATTTTATGTATACTAATAATATCTTGAAATAATACAGAGCAAATATATATATATAGATATATATAAATCGATTGAGAGAGTTTAGAGAAATATATTTTCGAGTTTCTATGAAATAATGAAACCTATTGAATTCTATTTATATTAGATTTTTGAATTATTAAAGTGAATTATTAAAGTATGAATTATTAAAGTAAATTATTAAAGTATGAATTATTAAGGTGAATTATTAAAGTATGAATTATTAAAGTGAATTATTAAAGTGAATTATTAAAGTATGAATTATTAAAGTGAATTATTAAAGTTAAAGTAAAAGTAAAGTAAAGGTAAAGTTAAAGTATAGTAAAAGTATAAAAACTATGTATGTATAATACGCGTATAAATATATGTAATATTAATTTAAATCGTTATAAATATTTAATGAAATAAAATATAAATATCGTTATATTTATTATACTGGTTAAGTAATGAGTTGTCAAAAGTGATTCTAGATATTTATAAAAGTTATATACGTGTTAATAATAAAGTTCTTTTTAAACTGAAAACGTTTTTGTACGTTTGAAAATAGATTAATAGAATATTATGGAAACCAATTCTCCACTAGCTTTTGTCTAACTTTTGTAAATGACACTTTTTATTTTTATTTATAAATAGCTTTACAAATTATTCCGAATATCGTTAAGAGGAATAGATTTTCTCAAATCATAGTGGACCTCTCAACAGAGACTTGTAATCATAATTCAATGTTTCTGATAATTCAATCATTTAATATATATTTTTTAATTTCATTGATAATCATATTGAAACAAATACGTTCATATAAAGCATTATACGTTTAAATACTTTGTTGACATTTTCAATTTATAACATATACACATATACATACATATTCATATATGTTCATTTAATGGTTCGTGAATCATTGGAATTTGGTCGAGGTTTAAATGAATGTATAAACATAGTTTAAAATCCTTGAGATTTAACTTAACAAACATTGCTTATCGTGTCAGAATAATATAAAGATAAAGTTTAAATTTAGTCGGAAATTTCCGGGTCGTCACAGTACCTACCCGTTAAAGAAATTTCGTCCCCGAAATTTGATAGAGGTCGTTATGGCTAACAATGAGAATGTTATTATGACTATTATGAAGTTTTATCATGTCTAAGAAGTATGGATAAAATAATTCGATTACTCGAAGCGTATGAGGGAAGTTATCGTAAATGAAGGAAATAAGATTATAGTGATTCGTCATATCTTTTGACGTCATCACAATTGATCTCCGAATTTAAAGAAAATCTTTGTAATCTATGTTGGATTTGATGCTTCGGTGAGTAAGGAGATTATGATTCTATTCGAATTAATACGATAATCCATCTTGATTTCTCTGTCGGGTATTTCACTATAAATCCACCTCCTTCTTTTCCTTACAACTCACACCTTCTATTCTTTCTCCCTCAACTCATATTTTAAAGTATTTATCAATATGCTTCATCCAGTACTAATTCTTGATATACTCCTCACTTTCATATCTGTCGTTCTTCTTTTTCATCTGCCTCCGGAAGAATCTATTTACTTCTACTATACTCTCAGTTTTATAGTGTTTTTAGTTCTTCCGTGTCTTTATATTGCTATATGCATCGATATATACGGTTTATAATTTTTAGGTGGTTGTTGGGTTTTATATCTTCCCTTATATTTCAAAGCCCCTGCTTTTGTCTTCTATAATCATTGACATCCACAGTTAATGCTCCCTTCTATTTGCTGCGATTTATACTCCAATTTCTATTTTGGAGTTTTGTCCTTTCGTTTCTTCTTCTTGCGATTAAGCAACATTTGTAATGGTCCAGTATTCGCAGATATGAATTTCAGAATGAACATAGTTAATGTTCTAAGAAGAAAATGGTAATGGCACGATCTTGATTTGTTAATTTACCAGAATACCCTGAAAAGATCGAATCATCAAGAAAATATATTCTTGATATTTTTAGAGATTAAATAGAATACAAGAGTCGGGTAACATGGAACATGATGACGGCATGGTCTGTGAATCGTCATGTCCCATTAGAAACTCAGCATGACTTACTGTAATATAATCACGTTGATCAAGTGTCATTATATTATACTAACTCATGCTTCAGTTCCCAACACTACTTCAAAAACACGAAAGTTTATAGAATATAGAAACTAATAGTTTCTTATATGATGTAACACTGATAGTGCAAAGAGATAAATGACTTCAGATAAGATTAGTTGTGAAAATATCTTCAGAAATATCGCGGATATTTATAATGAAAGATATGATAATATCTTAGAATTTCTAATATTGATGGATGATGATGAAGATTTGTCTGTAAAGGTTTAGAATAAAGAGTAAGGTATTCGTTAATGACTTTAGCAGGCACTGAATCATTTGGATTCTTTGAAGGCAAATTTAGTCTTTGTGATTTGTCCACAGCCTCCTTCATAGTCTGTTCAATCCGTTTTCCAGTTCCAAACCTTCTCTTTTTCTCAGCTTTACCACCTTACTATTCTTTGTCATTAAACTTTTTACTGTTAAGATCATTTACAGTTTTTGATGCTTCGTCAGCATTTCAAGAACTAGTTTGCAGTTCAAAATATTTTTCAGAACTTCACATTTAAAGTATGTAAGTCCAGGAGATAGACGTTTTACGTACACATATAACTGTTGACGTAGACATGCTGCGAGATTTCAAAATACTGGTTACTGTTTTTCGATGATTCGTATGACAATTCTCGTTACAAGATGCGAATGAGTAAATGATGTGATTTCAATAATTATAATGATTTTTCGAAAAGTCAAAGATAATTGAAGTTGTTGGTAAGTTTATTGCTAAGGTGGCGAGATATGAAAGGTCCCCAGTAATGATGACGAAAGGGCAACGTATCTATCGAGGTTATAATAAGACTAGTCCGACTGAAAAGTCGAAGTTGACTTGCTGGAGCTGTGACAAAACTGTCTACTTTGAAAAGGAATTGAAAAGTCATTTTAGCTAATAAATGCCAAAGGGTCTGACACGGATACACGTCGAACTATGACTTTGGCTTCGAGAACTTTTTAGGTACATAAATGTGGGTAATATGTGGTTGGATCATCATCTCGATTGTTCATTGTTTGAATTCGAAGAGTTTGAACACAGTTTGTAATTGTTAATATACATATGATGTTCTAACACAGTTTTGAAGTCAAAGTATATCTTTGAAAGATGTAGGAATCTAAGAGTGATGTCTTCTGTTAAATCATGACTTGGATTTTAATTTGTCAAAATTAGAATGCGTAATCAAATTTGGGTGAGAATGGTTGTTTTGATTTCTATACAAGAATGTATATTGTTGTGAGATTTTGGGAGTATAGTTGATGATTTGCTTAATCAGATTCGAAAAATGTAACATATTAATTGTGAATTTATATATCTCTCGGGTATTACCTACCCGTTAAAAAAAAATTTCACAATTAATATTTTGTACAACAGAATTTTATTACAGTCTTTATGAAAATATATATGTGCATATTTTCTTCAGATGTAACATAGATTTAATGAGTTAATATTAAATTAAACTCATTTGATTTACGGTTGAAACTAGAACTGAATAATCCCTAAAGACTTTAAAAATTACATAACTTTTACGGAGTATTTATTCAATAAAATTGAAATTATGAATTAATACTTCGTTATTTGTTGGTGTTTGTGGAATTCTTGTGAATTTCGCAAGGTACGAATAATGTTATTTGAAAAGTTTCGAGTACATCGACGATGAAAGTGAAAATCAAACTTATATTTGAATAATTCATTTGATTTATTATGAATTGGGATTTATTGAATTGAGGCAGAGATTGTAGTTAATGATGGTTAAGTTGTGGACGAAAGACGTACATTATTGCTGTAGCGACCCGACCAAATCGTCATTGACGGCGCCGACTACTTAGGTCCCGTTACGTGGTCGTAGTCCCTATATGAGACTCGTTTGACCAAAATTATGTCGCGTTCATTTGAAAGGTACAAGACTTGCAAGTTTAGTTTACAAAACCGTTCGACGACAAGTTTAAGTTTACAAGAGTATAAGTATAAATGAAATAACTTGCGACATAATTAGTTTAAAAACACAGTTGCTATAAATAGCGTAAGTATGTAAACAAAAGTTTGAATCCAAAGGTGTTATCACTAGCGTATGTATGTATGTATCTTGACTCCAAGCAAGTAATCAGAGTGTATGCATGTATGCTTGACCCCAAGCAAGTAATCAGAGTGTATGCATGTATGCTTGACCCCAAGCAAGTATGAGTGTACGCGGAAGCATGTATCAAATAGCCAAGTATGAACCTGAGAAACATATAGAAAACTGTCAACGAAAAACGTTGGTGAAATCATAGGTGTTGTAATAAACGTTGTTTTTGAACCACAAGATTTAGTATTCCCATAGTTGATTATCAAAATCGTTTGCATTCCAAAAGTATTGTTCGCGAGCACCCAATTATCAAGACTTAACGTTTCCTTCCATAGAACCCCATCACAATAGTGTTAGAACATACACTGTTTCTCGAAAATATATTTCATCCGTAGACGGTAGCGAACCGTCCGTAATGAGGGTTTGTCAAACCCGTATGGCCACACAATATAAGTTCTCGCTTACACCCTGCAAGTGTAACTAATGATAATCGAATTGAGGATTTTGTTCTAACTCGCTGTGGAATGTTTGTTTCCTTGTACTTGTGTTCAAAGTATAAAAGTATGTAGTATAAAACTGTATATGTTTCTCATCCCATAATTTAAAAGTATAAAAGTTGTTGAAAGATGGGACTATGATCTCACCTCGAGTGCACGAGTATAAAAGTACTTCACAAAGTAAACGTGTGCATGATAGTTGCTTAGCCTTGACCTAAACAAGTAAGTTATATCAATTAACCGGTTACGACACAAGGTCGGGTGAAACGTGTTCAATTAGTCCTATGGCTCGTTACGACTCGATTAAGTATAGCATGTGAATCACGTCGTCAAGTTTCATACAAGAAACAAGTATAAAAGCATGTTAGAATGATTGTATAAAAGTTTGGTTAAGTTTGACTAAAAGTCAAACTTGGTCAAAGTCAACGAAAAAGTCAACATGTTCGGGTCGGGCCCCGGACTATTTTTCTATGCTAATTATTCATATACAAGTATATTAAAACAAGTTTCTTGTGAATCGGAGGTCGGTAGCTAGTCAAACATTTCACGTGAAATGGGTCCAAGAGGTCAGAATCTGGCCAGGTGATTCTGCGCGCCGCGCGGGGATGTGGCGCGCCGCGCCACTACCTGGGCAGAGAATTCTGGTCAGTTTTTCCAAGTGTGCACGAACCAAAACCTTTTCTAACACAACACTTGACCCGCAAACAATTAGAACATGTATTTTATATCATCGGAAAGCTATTTCGACAAGGAATACAATTAACTACCTTTCACAAGCAAAAACATCAATTACAATAACCGAAAACTCGTCAATTGATCAAGAAAGGTTTATTTTCAAAGTTTCAAGTTCGTAAAACGTATTTTATGATTCGGGAATCCAATTTACACATACGATATGCCGTTTCGAAGGTAATTAAGCATACATTGCATCTAAACACTTACTAACAACATTAACAAGCATTCAACGCATCAAAAGTTCGTTTTAAAGCTATCAAACCCTAACCAAAAGTTCACAAAATCAATAATCACGTTTATGAAGTTTCTTTAATCAATCTATACATCAACATGGAGCTAATGATGCTAGTAACACTTTTAAAACATGAACTTTAACAATCTAACACATTTGATCATCCAAAATCAAAGATTAAGCATACACTTTTCATTTTCAAGCTAGTTACACCAAAACATCAAGATCGAGAATACAAATCATATATTCATGTTATACACGAGCCATAGACACTAACCAACACAATTTCAAGTCAAAAACACGAATTTATAGAAATCTAGAGTTTTTAGAAAGTTACCCAAACTTGATGAAATTGGTATCAAAATGTAGAGGATGAAGAGAGGATCACGAATATGTAATTTGTTTTGAAGTTTGCTTCCCGATCCGAATTTAGATGATGAATGTTTGAATTGGGTGTTTGTGTGTGTGTTCTTGCTAGAGAGAAAGAGAGAGAGATGGAGGTGATTGAATGGTGAGGAAGGTGGGGAGGTGGTGGCTAGTTGCCCCAATTTGGCCAAGTGACGAGATTGGTCCCTCAAGTTTCAAAGCGGGTGCGGTAATTAACCAAACGAATATTTTAAAACGCTCGAGTAACGGGTGATGTCAAAATTAAATAGCGGGAATATAATGAACGTTACTCACGGAAACTATTAATTTAAATACGAAAGATTATGTTTTTAAAAAAAAAGACGGTGTTAAAATTAAATTTAACGGAAAAACGCGGGATGTTACATTATCCACGCCTCAAAAGAAATTTCGTCCCGAAATTTAGTTGGAAGTAGTAGTTGTTGAATCTTCCTCGAGATCTTGCGTTGTAAATTCTATGAATAAGTGAAGGTACGTCCTTGAGCATTTCAACGAACTTGAAGGTCGGGGTCGTATGTTGTTTGAAGGTTTTTGTTTCACGATTCATGGTTTCAACCGGTTCTCCTAGGAAGTGAAGTTTATCGTCGATAGTAAGCTCATCAAAGAAGATAACAAGTTCTTGTTTCGCAAAACACGTCTTTAAGTTGATACATCGAATGTAGGATAAACGGAGACCCAAAATGAGTCGGAAAAGTCTAAACGGCTAGCGACGGGTCCAAAACGCCCCAAGAATTTAAAGGATCGAAATATAGCGGATTTAGCTTCCTACGTTTCCCGAAACGGATTGCACCTTTTCAAGGTGCGACTTTTAACGTTACGCGGTTTTCCACATGGAATTTGAAAAGTTTACGTCTAACATCGACATAGCTCTGTTGGCGACTACGGGCCGTCTCGAGTCTTTCTTGGATCTGAACGATCTTAACGATTATTTCATGAATGAGTGCGGGTCGGTTGATTTGCTTATCATTTACTTAGTTCTACAAAAGGAGAATGACGTTTCCGGTCATATAAGATTTCAAAAGGTGTGACGTTAAGACTTTAATGATAACCATCGTTGTAAGAGAATTCGGTTAGAAGCAAAGATTTTTCTCAAGAAATTTTGAAGTCGATAACATGAACTCGTATTATGGTTTCCAAGGTTTGAATCGAATGTTTGTTTGGTCATTCGAGATGCGGTTGATGTGTTGTACTCATGTTTAAACGTGGTCCCGAGGCTTTTTGTAAAGCACTCCGAAATCTAGAAGTGAAACAAGAATCTCGATCCGAAACGAAGTATATCTCCTTAAGATATATTTTGAACAAGTTTTTGTTTCTCAAGAATTTTTGCGCCGCGGAAGATTTATCGATTTCCGAAAATGTTCATTAGGACTATTCTCCCTCGTGGTGAATACTTGTATAATGTGAAGAGTCTCTCTCTCCATTGAGAATTTTGATAAAAGATTTCCTTATACGGAAGTACGAGTGTAATGCGAGAGAAGTTTCCGCCTCGATGTGAGCATATCAAGCATGTTGTAGTTCGTCGATAAAACTGTGCGAAAACAAAATAGTATACACGTGTAACATACGTCTGATATTGAAAGAATTTGCCATTCATTTGGAAGCATAAATATGGTTCGACAATAATCGAAGATGTGTCCCGGGTATGGTTGTTATCAGTATTCTCGGAGTTTTCAGATGTCCAAACATGAATAGATGAAGTCATGTACATGGCACATGGTGGTGTTTAGGTTGATCGAGTCTAAACACCATCACGTGTCACTAGAACTTTGGTATGTCTTACCGTAATATAACCACGTTGATCGAGTGTCGTTATATTACGCTAACTCATACCTCCATTCCCACATCACTCTATAGATTCAAGTTCGTGTAATCGTGAAGTTTAAAATAAACAAAGTGTAACAACGTCTCAAACGTGACTCGTATTGAATCGAAAGAATTTGTGCAACTATAAAGAAGCGTTCCCCGAGGGAAGTGTATAAATGATTGTTCACGGCAATGTGGTTCGAGTCAGACAATAAGGTATTCAGGTATGAAAAGAGTAACGAGTCATGATAACGAGTAGCACGCAACCGTAGTGATAAATGGTGATGACGATACTCATCTAGAGTAGTGACAGTGACTTTACAATATTCATGGATAGTAAGATGAGACGGGGGGAATAACAACCAAGGAGTCAGAGTTCCCGAACTAAAGTGGCAGGATACGAGTTCGTGTAATGAAGGTTGGGTACCATAAAAAAATTTTTCCTAAGAATGTTTCAAGTATAATGCACAAGTAGTCAAGTAAGTGCTATCTATAGCAAATGTATGTCAGAATGCAATGATTAACTATCCGGTTGTAGTCTAGACTTACTAATGCGTCCTAACGACTCTGTTAGACACACTAATGCATCCTAGTTCTCTACAACCAACGCTCTGATACCATCTGTAGCGACCCGACCAAATCGTCATTGACGGCGCCGACTACTTAGGTCCCGTTACGTGGTCGTAGTCCCTATATGAGACTCGTTTGACCAAAATTATGTCGCGTTCATTTGAAAGGTACAAGACTTGCAAGTTTAGTTTACAAAACCGTTCGACGACAAGTTTAAGTTTACAAGAGTATAAGTATAAATGAAATAACTTGCGACATAATTAGTTTAAAAACACAGTTGCTATAAATAGCGTAAGTATGTAAACAAAAGTTTGAATCCAAAGGTGTTATCACTAGCGTATGTATGTATGTATCTTGACTCCAAGCAAGTAATCAGAGTGTATGCATGTATGCTTGACCCCAAGCAAGTAATCAGAGTGTATGCATGTATGCTTGACCCCAAGCAAGTATGAGTGTACGCGGAAGCATGTATCAAATAGCCAAGTATGAACCTGAGAAACATATAGAAAACTGTCAACGAAAAACGTTGGTGAAATCATAGGTGTTGTAATAAACGTTGTTTTTGAACCACAAGATTTAGTATTCCCATAGTTGATTATCAAAATCGTTTGCATTCCAAAAGTATTGTTCGCGAGCACCCAATTATCAAGACTTAACGTTTCCTTCCATAGAACCCCATCACAATAGTGTTAGAACATACACTGTTTCTCGAAAATATATTTCATCCGTAGACGGTAGCGAACCGTCCGTAATGAGGGTTTGTCAAACCCGTATGGCCACACAATATAAGTTCTCGCTTACACCCTGCAAGTGTAACTAATGATAATCGAATTGAGGATTTTTGTTCTAACTCGCTGTGGAATGTTTGTTTCCTTGTACTTGTGTTCAAAGTATAAAAGTATGTAGTATAAAACTGTATATGTTTCTCATCCCATAATTTAAAAGTATAAAAGTTGTTGAAAGATGGGACTATGATCTCACCTCGAGTGCACGAGTATAAAAGTACTTCACAAAGTAAACGTGTGCATGATAGTTGCTTAGCCTTGACCTAAACAAGTAAGTTATATCAATTAACCGGTTACGACACAAGGTCGGGTGAAACGTGTTCAATTAGTCCTATGGCTCGTTACGACTCGATTAAGTATAGCATGTGAATCACGTCGTCAAGTTTCATACAAGAAACAAGTATAAAAGCATGTTAGAATGATTGTATAAAAGTTTGGTTAAGTTTGACTAAAAGTCAAACTTGGTCAAAGTCAACGAAAAAGTCAACATGTTCGGGTCGGGCCCCGGACTATTTTTCTATGCTAATTATTCATATACAAGTATATTAAAACAAGTTTCTTGTGAATCGGAGGTCGGTAGCTAGTCAAACATTTCACGTGAAATGGGTCCAAGAGGTCAGAATCTGGCCAGGTGATTCTGCGCGCCGCGCGGGGATGTGGCGCGCCGCGCCACTACCTGGGCAGAGAATTCTGGTCAGTTTTTCCAAGTGTGCACGAACCAAAACCTTTTCTAACACAACACTTGACCCGCAAACAATTAGAACATGTATTTTATATCATCGGAAAGCTATTTCGACAAGGAATACAATTAACTACCTTTCACAAGCAAAAACATCAATTACAATAACCGAAAACTCGTCAATTGATCAAGAAAGGTTTATTTTCAAAGTTTCAAGTTCGTAAAACGTATTTTATGATTCGGGAATCCAATTTACACATACGATATGCCGTTTCGAAGGTAATTAAGCATACATTGCATCTAAACACTTACTAACAACATTAACAAGCATTCAACGCATCAAAAGTTCGTTTTAAAGCTATCAAACCCTAACCAAAAGTTCACAAAATCAATAATCACGTTTATGAAGTTTCTTTAATCAATCTATACATCAACATGGAGCTAATGATGCTAGTAACACTTTTAAAACATGAACTTTAACAATCTAACACATTTGATCATCCAAAATCAAAGATTAAGCATACACTTTTCATTTTCAAGCTAGTTACACCAAAACATCAAGATCGAGAATACAAATCATATATTCATGTTATACACGAGCCATAGACACTAACCAACACAATTTCAAGTCAAAAACACGAATTTATAGAAATCTAGAGTTTTTAGAAAGTTACCCAAACTTGATGAAATTGGTATCAAAATGTAGAGGATGAAGAGAGGATCACGAATATGTAATTTGTTTTGAAGTTTGCTTCCCGATCCGAATTTAGATGATGAATGTTTGAATTGGGTGTTTGTGTGTGTGTTCTTGCTAGAGAGAAAGAGAGAGAGATGGAGGTGATTGAATGGTGAGGAAGGTGGGGAGGTGGTGGCTAGTTGCCCCAATTTGACCAAGTGACGAGATTGGTCCCTCAAGTTTCAAAGCGGGTGCGGTAATTAACCAAACGAATATTTTAAAACGCTCGAGTAACGGGTGATGTCAAAATTAAATAGCGGGAATATAATGAACGTTACTCACGGAAATTATTAATTTAAATACGAAAGATTATGTTTTTAAAAAAAAAGACGGTGTTAAAATTAAATTTAACGGAAAAACGCGGGATGTTACAATTGCATATTAGTAACATGAATTAACCGAGTAGTTAAGATTCACACATAATAGCTTAGTACGGAAATATTTATTATGGTCTAAAAATTTATATATATAAGATATACATATAAATCCTTCAGTGGAAATGAGTTAATACTTCATAACTCATTGATATGACATACTTGTTGTTGATTTATAATGATGTCCATGGTGATTCTTGAACTGACGGAGTTTGTGATGTTATAGGTGCTGCTGATTCTGACAACGCTGATGGCACTGACTGTACTGGTGATGTTCATGGTACTGTTGATGCTGTTGGTAAATCAAGTCTAGCTTGTAAACCACACATCATTCTTGTCAGGGTTTCTACTCTTCCTTCTATCATTTGGGTTCACTCATCTAATTTATGGTTAGGGCTAGAATAGATAATCTCTAAGACTTTAGAGACTACATAATCGTCGCAAAATGTTTCTCCAATGAAGTTATGAATCAATACTTCATCGTTTATTGTTGTTGGTATTCCTTGGTATCTATAGAGTGTATGTCATTGGTACTCGTGGGATATAGGTTGTGATGTTGAAGTGTGGGATGCGGATGTTACTGTTGGTGGTGGTAATGGTACTGTTGGTGTTGCTGATGGTGGTACTGGTTATGCTGCTGGTGCTGCTGTTGGTGTTTGTAACCCTTGCACCATATTCTCTAAAGCCACTACTCGAGCGCGAAGCTCGTTGTCTTCTTCTATTACACCGGGGTGATTGTCGGTTCGGACGAGCGGATAAATAAAATCTAGAATTTGATGTAGTATATAATCGTGACGAGATACTCTGGAAATGAGAGAGAAAATGGTGTTTCGGACCGGTTCGCCGGTAAGTGCTTCAGGTTCTTCGCCAAGAGGGCAATGTGGTGGATGGAAGGGATCACCTTCTTCTTGTCTCCAATTATTGAGGAGGCTACGAACCTATTCCCAATTCATCCAGAATAGATGATGGCTAATTGGTTGATCCATTCCGGTCACACTGCTTTCGGAGCTTGAGTGGGATTCCATATCGGAATTCGAGGGACTTGAACTAATGACGAATTCCATTTCGTTCGATTGAATAAAGGATTTTTCGATATGAAATGATTTTGCGGCTATCGGGTGGTATTCTAATTACATAGAATATCTATATATATAGCGCAAAAGATTTCGTAGATTACAGAGGAATTTACGGGATATGTAAGGCAAAGTTTACAGTAACAGATACGCTAAGATATGGATTAGCAGATACGCTAAGATATGAATTTTGTCTATACACTATTCATGCAATCAATGCAGTAAGACGTGTCTAGACTAAGAATGATAAGCAGGCAATTTCCGACAAAAATGATAAGCAAAACTTTTGACATGCAAACACGATCGAAGTCCAGGCTCACTAATGCATCCTAATGACTATCAGTTAGATACACTAATGCAGACCTGGTTCGCTAAGACCACCGCTCTGATACCAACTAAAAGGACCCGTTCATATACATTATAAACGATTCACAATAGTTGATTACATCGCGAGGTATTTGACCTCTATATGATACATTTTACAAACATTGCATTCATTTTTAAAAGACAAACTTTCTTTACAACGAAAGTTGATGGCATGCACACCATTTCATAATACATCCAACTATAATTGACATAATAATAATCTTGATGAACTCAATGACTCGAATGCAACGTCTTTCAAAATATGCCATGAATGACTCCAAGTAATATCCTTAAAATGAGCTAATGCACAGCGGAAGATTTCTTTAATACCTGAGAATAAACATGCTTTAAAGTGTCAACCAAAAGGTTGGTGAGTTCATAGGTTTATCATAACAATCATTTCAATATATTAATAGACCACAAGATTTCCGTTTATAAATATATGTACACTCGTAAGTGTATAAAAGTATTCTATAAGTTGTAGGCACCCGGTAACAAGCCTTAACATTCATGTTTTACCCTCTGAAGTACACCAGATCAGGTGTGTTTAAAATAACCTCGAAGTACTAAAGCATCCCATAGTCAGGATGGGGTTTGTCAGGCCCAATAGATCTATCTTTAGGATTCGCGCCTACCGTACATAGACAAGTAGTTTAATGTTACCAAGCTAAGGGTATATTTCTGGTTTAAACCCACGTAGAATTAGTTTTAGTACTTGTGCCTATTTCGTAAAACATTTATAAAAACAGCGCATGTATTCTCAGTCCCAAAAATATATATAAAAGGGAGCAAATGAAACTCACCATACTGTATTTCGTAGTAAAAATACATATAACGTCATTTAACAAGTGCAAGGTTGGCCTCGGATTCACGAACCTATATTAATTATATATATTTATATGTTGGTCAATATTCGTCTAATAATTTTTGGTCAAGTCATAGTGTACCACAATCCTAATGCTCGAGACTAATATGCAAACGTCAACAAAAGTCAACTTGACCCAAAATGACTTCTAAAATTTATACGTGTTTATTATATAACTTAACTATAGTCGTTTTATATATTTAAATATATTTATTAGATTTTATAATAATAAAAGTCATTTATTAATAAAAATTTATATTAACGTTTATATATGATAAAATATACTTTTATATATCTTAAGTAGTAAAATTTATAAACTTCACTTAATATCGTAAAACTATAGTGGTAAGTATTATTAATGTAATTATATTACGCGTGGTGAAAAATATCTTTGTATCCCCTATTTATTTGATAAAATAATATTGATCATAATAATAATAAGTAAAAGTTGTATTATTTTGTAATAGTAATAATTATTATTCTATAAAAAAAATAATATTTATATTTACTAAAAATGTTATTATGATAAAATGATAATACTAACATAATAGTAATAATGATATTTTATAATAACAATGATATTTCTATTAAAATAATAACGACGATAGTAATAATAATCATTTTAACAATAATACTAAAATTCAGTTGACTATAACTTCTAATCCGTTCATCGAAACCATTCGATATCTAAATGAAAAGTTCTTAATTTTTCGCTAGCTTTCCAATGACATGCATATCATATACCCTATCTCAGTAGCATATGTATCTAATTCAGGATTCAACAAACCTATCTAAGGACAATATCGAATGTACAAGCATGCATAATCCTATATACTCGAGCACTAGTCAGGGATACACTATTGATATATAAAAGTTAAGTTATGAGTGCTCACGTATCAATATTGAGATTCAATATTGCAGAAAAGTACGTAGACGCAACGGAGATGATAAATACTAGATTGACCTCACGAGCATACCCATGAACCATACCCATCACCTCCATAGTTATAACCCATAATTTCCTTAGCTTCGACTCATTCAAAAAACTATTTTGAAATCACTCGGACATCACTCCGTCGTAATATTTTATGTATACTAATAATATCTTGAAATAATACAGAGCAAATATATATATATAGATATATATAAATCGATTGAGAGAGTTTAGAGAAATATATTTTCGAGTTTCTATGAAATAATGAAACCTATTGAATTCTATTTATATTAGATTTTTGAATTATTAAAGTGAATTATTAAAGTATGAATTATTAAAGTAAATTATTAAAGTATGAATTATTAAGGTGAATTATTAAAGTATGAATTATTAAAGTGAATTATTAAAGTGAATTATTAAAGTATGAATTATTAAAGTGAATTATTAAAGTTAAAGTAAAAGTAAAGTAAAGGTAAAGTTAAAGTATAGTAAAAGTATAAAAACTATGTATGTATAATACGCGTATAAATATATGTAATATTAATTTAAATCGTTATAAATATTTAATGAAATAAAATATAAATATCGTTATATTTATTATACTGGTTAAGTAATGAGTTGTCAAAAGTGATTCTAGATATTTATAAAAGTTATATACGTGTTAATAATAAAGTTCTTTTTAAACTGAAAACGTTTTTGTACGTTTGAAAATAGATTAATAGAATATTATGGAAACCAATTCTCCACTAGCTTTTGTCTAACTTTTGTAAATGACACTTTTTATTTTTATTTATAAATAGCTTTACAAATTATTCCGAATATCGTTAAGAGGAATAGATTTTCTCAAATCATAGTGGACCTCTCAACAGAGACTTGTAATCATAATTCAATGTTTCTGATAATTCAATCATTTAATATATATTTTTTAATTTCATTGATAATCATATTGAAACAAATACGTTCATATAAAGCATTATACGTTTAAATACTTTGTTGACATTTTCAATTTATAACATATACACATATACATACATATTCATATATGTTCATTTAATGGTTCGTGAATCATTGGAATTTGGTCGAGGTTTAAATGAATGTATAAACATAGTTTAAAATCCTTGAGATTTAACTTAACAAACATTGCTTATCGTGTCAGAATAATATAAAGATAAAGTTTAAATTTAGTCGGAAATTTCCGGGTCGTCACAACATGGTCCAACAGACATTCTGGCAGTGTATTTTATTTTTGGTTGGGGTTTTGAGGTACCCGTTGCCTCAGTGGGTTTAATACAATAAGGGTGGTTACGGATCGAATGGTCATGTTCCTTTTTAATAATTAAGGACTTTTTATTATTGTGGTTGTTTTTATTATCTATAGCAAGTTGGAATTTCTCCTTAGTGACCTCTTTTATTTCATTAGCGAAATCCTCCTCCTTACTGATTTCATTTGATGACGAACTGTCTGAGTCATGTGTAGGAGAATATGATGACGAACTGCGAGAATATGTACCGGTGGTCATGAACCGAAATATGCCAGGCGTAATCGGCACAACCCGCCCGTCGACGGTATATCTGGACCAATGTCCATATTTGTTTAGAAATGGATGATCCTCGTTTACTCCAGGGATCATGGGTCCATGCCAACGATACTGTGGCTCCGAAAAACTAAAGCTGGGTGGAGCTGGAACCTCCTCTGGGTTTACCGGGAGTTGAGATTCCCCGGCTAAACCAATTTCTTCTTTAATAGGTATTGGAACGCCCTTTTCAGTTGTGGATAGAATAGATTCAGTGTCCGATTCCGAGTCGTACAAAATGATTGGATTAGAAGAAGTCATCTATCACATAATTGAAACAACAATTACGTTAGCATATAAATATATCATATATAATATTTTTGACCAAATGATAAGCAAAAATCAGTAAAAACATATATGATCATAGTCCAGACTCACTAATGCATCCTAACAATTACCAGTTAAACACACTAATGTAATTTCTGGTTCCCTATGACCTCAAGCTCGGATACCAACTGTAACGACCGTCAAAATCGCTATTGACGTGGCACGTTAATCATTGATTCCACAGTGAGGTTTTGACCTCTATATGATACGTTTTGATAAAATATTGCATTCATTAAAATAAGTGACTTTCTAAACATAGAAAGTTATAAACATGTGGACGAGTGCTTAGGTATAAGCAAAACCCAGAAATACATAAGTCTTTAATTTACAGGTTGACATCACAGTCCAATTATTTATTACACAACGCAGTTTTATTTTGAATGCAATAAACTTTGTACAAAGCATGAGAGACTCCATGCAGGCAACAAGCACATCACAGCGGAAGCATTCTAAGGACCTGAGAATAAAACATGCTAAAAAGTCAACACGAATGTTGGTGAGTTATAGGTTTAATTGCTCGAGTCATAAACATATATAAAGATAGACCACAAGATTTCATCAAAAGTTTATCAATAGATTCTACATAACAGAGCACCCTGGTAACTAAACTTAATGTTATAGTGATAATTACCCCATTCGTTTTAATACACGCAAACCAACGTGTCTTAAACTCAAATAACATACGTCCGTTAAAAGGCTAGCGCTCTAGCTCGGACGGGGATGTCAAGCCCTATGGATCCATATACAATTATTCGCGCCCACTAGTCCATATCCTATGTACTGGCAGCTACTAGTTACCAAAGCTAAGGGATTTTCGGTTTAACTCAGTGTAGAATTTAGTATGTACTTGTGTCTTATCGCGTTTAAAATAAATTGCATGTATTCTCAGCCCAAAAATATTTAAAGTATTTAAAAAGGGAGACTATAACTCACAGTTCAATATTGCGATTCAATATTGTAGGCAAATTGCGTAGACGTAATGATGGTAGACGACTGTATGGTTGGCCTTGGATTCAAGAACAATACCCCGAATAATACCCAATATTTAGCTTAAAGCGGTTTGAAACCCGAATTAAAAACACCCGCGTATATACCATATTATTATTAAACTTTAAATTATAAATTATAAATATTATTATGGATTGCAGAAGAAAGAAAGAAAATAAATATGATAAACTCGTCCGAATTCTTGGCTATTTATAGCACTTGGCCAGAATTTTGGGGCCATGCTATCGCATGGCTTTCCAGGCCATTTCCCATGCGATCGCATGGGGTGGTCTGCCAGCTCATTTTGTGATTTGTTTTTTAGTTCGTCGACATCAAATAGTCTTTTACTGTAGCAAATAGCGCTACTGTAGCAAATAGTGTTTACTGTAGCAAATAGTGTTTACTATAGCAAAGTCGTTTTCACTGTAGCACTGTAGCAAAATACGTTTCACTGTAGCAAATAGTGTTTTACTGTAGCAAATAGTGTTTTACTGTAGCAAAGTAATTTTTACTGCAGCAAATAGGGTTTTACTGTAGGAAAGTCGTTTTTACTTGTACATATATATATATATATATATATATATATATATATATATATATATATACATACATACATACATACATATAATTGTTCATGAATCGTCGAGAGTAATCAAAGGTAATTGTATATATGAAACAGTTCTAAAATTTTGAGACTCAATCTAACAGACTTTGTTTAACGTGTTAAAATAATAAATCGTATAGAGAATTGGTTTAAATAAGTCAAAAATTTTCGGGTTATCACAGTACCTCCCCGTTAAAGAAAATTTCGTCCCGAAATTTTGAGTAGTACCTGTTTCATGAGCGATATCAGTGAACAAATGTGGATACTTTTGCTTCATTTGATCTTCACTTTCCCAAGTAAACTCGGGTCCTCGTCTTGCATTCCAACGAACCCTAACTATCGGTATTTTGCTTTGTTTTAATTGTTTGACCTCACGGTCCATGATTTCAACAGGTTCTTCGATAAAATGGAGTTTATCATTGATTCGTATTTCGTCAAGAGGAATTACGACATCCTCTTTAGCTAAACATTTCTTCAAATTTGACACGTGAAATGTGTTGTGAACACTACTAAGTTCTTGCGGTAGCTTTAATCGATAAGCAACTGTTCCAATTCTTTCGGTGATTTCAAAGGGTCCTACGTACCTAGGACTTAGCTTTCCTCGTTTACCGAATCGTACAACGCCTTTCCAGGGTGAGACTTTCAACATGACTTTGTCGCCCACTTGAAATTCTAGCGGTTTTCTTCTTACATCAGCATAACTCTTTTGGCGACTCATGGCCGTTTTCAATCGCTGTTGTATTTGAATGATCTTTTCGGTGGTTTCGTGAATAATTTCTAGTCCAGTAAGTTGTCTTTCTCCTACTTCACTCCAACATATAGGAGATCTGCACTTTCTACCGTAAAGTGCTTCAAATGGTGCTGCGTTGATGCTCGTTTGATAGCTGTTATTGTATGAAAATTCTGCCAACGGTAAGTGTCGATCCCAACTGGTTCCAAAGTCAATCACGCATGCCCGTTACATGTCTTCCAATGTTTGTATTGTTCTTTCACTTTGACCATCTGTCTGTGGGTGATAAGCGGTGCTCATATCTAATCGAGTTCCCAATGATTTTTGTAATGATTGCCAAAAACGTGATGTGAATCGGGTATCGCGATCAGATATGATGGAGATGGGTACACCATGCCTGGAAACTACTTCCTTCAAATATAGGCGTGCTAATTTCTCCATACTGTTTGTCTCCTTTATTGGTAGAAAGTGAGCTGATTTAGTTAGACGATCAACTATCACCCAAATAGTATCATGACTACTTGCAGTCCTTAGCAATTTCGTAATGAAATCCATGGTTATTCTTTTCCATTTCCACTGTGGAATTTCTGGTTGTTGCAGTAATCCTGACGGCTTTTGGTGCTCAGCTTTGACCTTTGCACACGTCAAACATTTGCTTATATAAGTAGCCATCTCTGTCTTCATATTAGGCCACCAATAGAACTTCTTGAGATCATGGTACATTTTTCCATTTCCTGGGTGAATTGAGTACCTCGTTTTGTGTGCTTCATCTAGTACTAGTTGCCTTAGGTTACCATGTCTTGGTACCCATATCCTACCAGCAAAATACAGGGTTCCATCGGCTTTTACTTCAAGCTGTTTTTCTAACCCTCTGCTCATTTCGCCTTTTTCATTTTCTTCTTTTAAAGCCTCTAACTGTGCTGCTTGAATTTGCTTTGTGAGATCAGTACGAATTATAATATTCAAAGCTCGGACCCTAAGAGGTTTTACTCTCTCTTTCCGACTTAGGGCGTCAGCTACAACATTAGCCTTTCCGGGGTGGTAACGGATTTCACAATCGTAATCGTTTAACAACTCTACCCAGCGACGTTACCTCATATTGAGTTGTTTTTGATCAAAAATATGCTGAAGACTCTTATGGTCGGTGTACACTGTACACTTGGTGCCATATAGATAGTGTCTCCATATTTTGAGTACAAAAACTACTGCTCCAAGTTCCAAATCGTGCGTCGTATAGTTCTTTTCAAGAATTTTTAGTTATCGTGAGGCATATGCGATAACTTTTGTGCGTTGCATTAATACACATTCTAAACCTTGGCACGAAGTGTGACGATCGCTCCAAATCCATATGGACGAACACGTCATTCATTGATTTCATTGCGAGGTATTTGACCTCTATGTGATACGTTTTGTAACATTGCATTCGTTTGAAAAGGTATTTCATAAATGAATATATAAATTCCAGGTTTTTTTACATCTGATGATTCCTACGTATAGACAATCACCATTTAAATGGTTTACAATAATACATCTGTTGACAATACAGTCAAAATAAGATACATGGTAATGGTTTGATGAATGCAAGTTTCTTGTATATAGCATGTATGACTCCAAGCACATAACTTGTATCACGTATGAGCAAACAGCGGAAGACTTCTAGAAACCTGAGAATAAACATGCTTCAAGTGTCAACACAAAGGTTGGTGAGTTCATAGTTTTAATATTACACATAATCCGTATATCAATGTGGATTACAAAAGTTCAGTTGTTTTATTCAAAACGTTTATCATTATGTTTTAAATAAAAGGTGGATCACAAGATTTCAGTTGTTTCATCCGAAACGTTTATCAATCGGTTCTACAAAGTTGAGAACCCTGGTAACTAAACTTTAACGTTTATAATAAGTACCCCTCGTTTAACATGCAACCAACATGTACAATACACGCAATCCAACGTGTACTAACTTCAAATAGCATACGTCTGTTTTATAGTTCAGGCTAGAGTTTCTTTCTATACCTGGAACAGACGGGGATGTCAAGCCCTATGGATCCATATACTACTACTCGCGCCCACCAGTTCTTATAACTGGCAGTTACTAGTTACCAAAGCTAAGGGATTTTCGGTTCAAACTCGGTGTAGAATTTAGTATGTACTTGTATCCATTGCGTTTAAAATAAAGTGCATGTATTCTCAGCCCAAAAATATAGATTGCAAAAGCAATTAAAAAGGGAGCAATGAAACTCACGCATATAAATATTGTATATCGGTTAATAAAGCATTTGCATGTATTCTCAGCCCAAAAATGTAAAGGGTAAAAGGGATCATATGAAACTCACGCATATAAATCTAGTATTTTCAGTATTTATAAACAGTCGCATGTATTCTCAGCCCAAAAATATATTGAGTAAAAGGGATCATATGAAACTCACTGTTTAATATTGATATATAATATTGCAGGAAAGCACGTAGACGCATCGGAGATGATAAACACGAGGTTTGATTCACAAAAAATACCCCCGAACATTGCCCATAACCTCCTTGGCAATAACCCATAATTTCCTTAGCTCTAGCTTGCTCGAAAACTCATTTTGAAAATTACTTGGACAGCACTCCGTCGTAATATTTGATGTACATTATTATTTTTGTATCGCAAAAATAATAACACTAATAAAAAAAAAATAATAAGATTAATAATAATCTTATTAATAATAATAATAATAATAATAATAATATAAATAATAAATAAAATAAATACGGAGTAATATGTATGTGTGTGTTTTTTTTTTCTTTACTCGGCAGAAAATGTTGCAATTTATAGAACCTGGCCTGAAATCTGGAGTCATGCGACTCGCATGGAAATGGCCTTCTGGCCATGCGACTCGCATGAGGACCAGGGACAGCTCACATTGTTTTGGCTCCTAGCTTGTCGACATAATATAAAATAAATATAAATATATAAATAATTAATATAATTATTTATATATTATATTTTATTCTTGTGCATAGTAGACTAGATATTTTTGGTCCGTTGCGTCGGGCGTTTCTTCTTGACTCGGGTCCCGGTTCCGGATTTTCAGACGTCCTTGCGTACTATTTTATATCGTGTACTTTGCGTTCCGCAACTTGTACTCTTGTCATTTTTAGACGTTCTTCATCAATAATTTGAACCTTTTTAATTGTATCTTGTACATTTGAGCATTTTGGACCTTTCCGTCTTCAATTCTTCGTTTTCGCCTTTTGTCTTCGCACTTATTAAATATAAACGAATATTACTTGAATATGGAACAATTACAACTAAAATCCTGTCTTTCTTGGGAGATAATACTATGAAATATATGTTCCTTTTTAGCCTTATCAATAGCCTTAAATTATCCCTTAATTATATCACTCAAAGTGTATCTTAAACTTTCGAGTGTTTTGGTCATTTACTTCTATAAATCATCGTCTCGCTATTTGTTAAAATACATTTTTATAATAGCGTTTTACTGTAGCAAAGTTACTGTAGCAAAGTCAAATTTTACTGTAGCAATTCAGTGTAGCAAAGTCAATTTCACTGTAGCAAATAGTGATTTTCGAAAACACTGTAGCATTTTGAGTAATGTGGCAATTTGAAAACACTGTAACAAATTAGTGTTTAACTGGTTCATCTTAAACGCTTTAGTTAACTTATCTAAATATCAATTGAATCAATAAATGAATGTTACTATCGTTTATTATATATATGTATATATCTTTTTAATATACATAAATCAGTTTTTAAATACACATTGGAAGTTATTTATAAATAAATTTTAATAATAAATATTTCAACTTATCATATACATTCAAATAGATATTTAAACCAATAAGTTTAATGTACGGTATCAAACAATTAATACATTGTTACCTTTTCATGTTATAGTATATATGTATCTATTTACATATAATTGTTCGCGAATCGTCGAAAACAACCGAAGGGTATTTAAATATATAAAAGTAATTCAAAAATTTTGAGATTCAGTTTTACAGACTTTGCTTATCGTGTCGGAAATGTTAATCATACAAAGATTAAGTTTAAATTTAGTCGAAATTTCTGGGTCATCACAGTACCTACCCGTTAAAGAAATTTCGTCCCGAAATTTGAGTGAGGTCGTCATGGCTAACAATAAAAATGTTTTCATGATGAATATGAGTTGATAAATAGAATTTTATTACCGTTGAGTAATATGGATAAAACAATCCAATTACTCAGAGCTTATAAGAGAAGTTATCGTAATAGAGTGAAATGGAGAATAGAGATGCGTCTTATCTCTTGATGTAGTAACGATTGATTTCCGGAATTTAAGGAATAGAAAATCTTCATTATCTAAATAAGATTTGATTCTTCGGGAATTAAGGAAATTATGATTTCCTTTGATTAAATGCGTAATCTACCTCGATTGCTATGTCTGATATTTCGCTATAAATTGACCTCTTCCGTTTCATTTATTTTCACCACTCCTACTTTCTTTCCCAATTAATACATTCAAAAGATTGTGAAAATGTTTAATCCAGTTCTGGTTCTTGACCTAATATTGACGTTTGCCACACTCATCCTTCTTTTCCAGCTCCCACCAGAAGAATCTGTTTATTTCTATTATGCTCTAGGGATAGTTGTATTTATCATTCTCCCGTGTCTTTATATTGCTATACGCATTGATATACACGATTTGTAAATTTATGTGTTTTTATCTGGCTTTTATTTTCCATTATATTTCGGAGCTTCATGCTTTCGTTTTCTCTTCCCGACCTTAAGTCAAGCGGATACTGGTCCAGAATTCGTAGCTATACATTTCAGAATGAACATAGTTAATGTTCTAAGAAGGTAATCGTAATGGCACGATCTTGATTTGTCAAATTACCAGAATATCCGGAAAAGACCAAATCATCAAGAAAATATTTTCTTGATATGTTTAGAGGTTAAATAGAATAAAAGAGTTATGTAACATGGTTCATTATGAGGGTGGGATCTGTGAACCTTTATCACGTTCCATTAGAAAATCAGCATGACTTACTGTAATATAATCACATTGATCAAGTGTCATTATATTATACTAATTCATGCTTCAGTTCCCAACACTACTTCAAAACATTCAAATTTTAAACTTGAAGGTTTCAGAATTTAGAAACTAAAATAGTTTCTTTTATGATGTAATACAGATAGCGCGAAGAGATGAATGATTTCAGATAAGAATGCTTATGAAAATATCTTCAGAAATATCGAGGATATTTATAATAAAAGATACGATGATATCTTAGAATTTCTAATATCGAAGAATGATGAAGAGGATTTGTTCGTAACGGATTTTGAGTTAGTAGCAAGGTATTCGTTAATGACTTCAGCAGATACTGAATCATTTGTATTCTTTGAAGGCAGGTTTAGTCTTTGTGATTTATCCACAACCCTCCTTCATACTTTGCTCAATCCGTTTTCCAGTTTCAAACCTTCTCTTTTTCTCAGCTTTACCACCATATTATTCTTTATCATCAAAGTTTTGACTGTTAAGGTCGTTTACAGTTTTTGCTGCTTCATCAGCATTGTTCCAATTTCAGAGAACTAGTTTCATAGTTTGGGGTGTTTTTCAAAAACTTCACATTCGAAGTATGTAATTCGAGGAGGTAGACATTATATGTACACATATAACTGTTGGCGTAGACGTGCTGCAAGATTTCAAAATACTGATTGCAAATTCCCGATAGTTGGAATGGCAACTATTGTTACAAGATGTGGATGAGTACATGATAGGGTTTCAATGTATATATAGTGATTTCCGGAGAGTTTCAAATAGCAGAGTGACGGAGTCGCTGGTACATTTACTGCTAATATGGTGGAACATAAAAGGTTCCCCAGTAACAAAAACATATATGCCAAAGTTATAAGTCTGAAAGGTCGTCGTTGACTAGTTGAATGGGTGATAATACTGGATACTTTTAAAAAGGAATTGCAAGGTTACTTTCAGTAATAATAATGCCGAAGGATTTATCACAGATACATGTTAAAGTTTTACTTAGGTTTTGAGAGCTTTCCAGATATATGATTATAAGTACAAATCTTTCTTCTCGTAGATATCGTGTAGTTGGTTTGTCTTCTCGTTTGTTCATTAGTTGAAGTGTTTCCAAGAATTTCGATGGGTTTGAACGCAAAATATAATCATATGATGTTCTAGTACTGTTCTGAATTCAAAGCATGGGTTTCGAAGCATGGTTTTGAAAGATGTAGGAATCTAAGAGTGATGTTTTTCGTTTAATCTTGACTTGGATTCTGATCTATCGAAATCAGAATATGAAATTGAATGAAAATGGTTATTCTGCGATGAACAGATACGTATATCTATAGGTTTGAGCAGTATAGTTAATGATTGCTGAATCAGAATTGAAGAATGTATAATGTAACATATTAATGTGGAATTTATATATTTCTAGGGTATTACCTACCCGTTAAAATATTCTCATCATTAACAGTTTGTACAAAAGGATTTTCAATTACAATCTTTATGAAAATATATGTATGTATATTTCCTTCAGATGTAATATAGATTTAATGAGTTATTAAACTCATTTGATTTTCGGTTGGAACTAGAAACGAATAATCTCTTCTATATTAAAGATTACATAATCGTCGCAGGATATTTCTCCAATGAAGTTATGAATTAATACTTCATCGTTTATGGTTATTAGTATTCTTCGGTGCCTACGGTGCGTATGAGGTTGATACTCGTGGGACAGATTATGAGGTTAAGGTTTACGGTGCGGATGTTGTTGTTGGTGGTACTGGTACTGTTGTTGGTTGTGCTGCTGGTTCTGGTGGTGCTACCGGTGCTGCCTGTGATGCCTGCAAATTGTGCATCATATTCTCCAAAGCCACAACTCGAGCGCGAAGCTCGTTAACTTCTTCTATTATTCCGGGATGATTGGCGGTTGGTACGAGAGGATGAATAAAGTTTAAAATTCTAGTTATCATATAATCGTTGCGAAATATCCTGGAAATTAGGGTAAAGATAGTTTTTCGAACGGGTTCGCCGGTAAGTGCCTCAGGTTCCTCACCAAGAGGTGAATTCGGTTGGTGGAAAGGATCGCCTTCCTCTTGTCTCCATCGATTAAGTTGATTACGAACCCATCCCCAATTCATCCATAATTGGTGGTGACTGATTGGTTGATTCATTCTGGTTACACTGCTTTCGGAACTCAGGTGGAAACTCATATCGGAATCCGAAGAACCCGAATTACTTGCAGAATTCATCTTACACGGTTAGATAAATAATTTTCAATGTGAAATGATTTTCGGATATCGGATGATATTCTAATTACATAGAATACCTTTATATAGTACAAAGGATCCGCAAATTACAGAGAAACTTTCGGAAACTGTCAAGTAAAGGTAACAGTAACAGATACGCTAAGATATTCATTTTGTCTATACACTAGTCATGCAATCCATGCAATAAGGTGTGTCTAGACTACAAATGATAAGCAGGTAATTTTCCACACAAGGAATGATAAGCAGGTAATTTCTAACAAAAAAAATTATAAGCAACAACTTTTATCATGCAGACATGGTCGAAGTCCAGACTCACTAATGTATCCTAACAATAACCGGTTAGACACACTAATGCAAATTCTGGTTCGCTAAGACCAACGCTCTGATACCAACTGTGACGATCGCTCCAAATCCATATGGACGAACACGTCATTCATTGATTTCATTGCGAGGTATTTGACCTCTATGTGATACGTTTTGTAACATTGCATTCGTTTGAAAAGGTATTTCATAAATGAATATATAAATTCCAGGTTTTTTTACATCTGATGATTCCTACGTATAGACAATCACCATTTAAATGGTTTACAATAATACATCTGTTGACAATACAGTCAAAATAAGATACATGGTAATGGTTTGATGAATGCAAGTTTCTTGTATATAGCATGTATGACTCCAAGCACATAACTTGTATCACGTATGAGCAAACAGCGGAAGACTTCTAGAAACCTGAGAATAAACATGCTTCAAGTGTCAACACAAAGGTTGGTGAGTTCATAGTTTTAATATTACACATAATCCGTATATCAATGTGGATTACAAAAGTTCAGTTGTTTTATTCAAAACGTTTATCATTATGTTTTAAATAAAAGGTGGATCACAAGATTTCAGTTGTTTCATCCGAAACATTTATCAATCGGTTCTACAAAGTTGAGAACCCTGGTAACTAAACTTTAACGTTTATAATAAGTACCCCTCGTTTAACATGCAACCAACATGTACAATACACGCAATCCAACGTGTACTAACTTCAAATAGCATACGTCTGTTTTATAGTTCAGGCTAGAGTTTCTTTCTATACCTGGAACAGACGGGGATGTCAAGCCCTATGGATCCATATACTACTACTCGCGCCCACCAGTTCTTATAACTGGCAGTTACTAGTTACCAAAGCTAAGGGATTTTCGGTTCAAACTCGGTGTAGAATTTAGTATGTACTTGTATCCATTGCGTTTAAAATAAAGTGCATGTATTCTCAGCCCAAAAATATAGATTGCAAAAGCAATTAAAAAGGGAGCAATGAAACTCACGCATATAAATATTGTAAATCGGTTAATAAAGCATTTGTATGTATTCTCAGCCCAAAAATGTAAAGGGTAAAAGGGATCATATGAAACTCACACATATAAATCTAGTATTTTCAGTATTTATAAACAGTCGCATGTATTCTCAGCCCAAAAATATATTGAGTAAAAGGGATCATATGAAACTCACTGTTTAATATTGATATACAATATTGCAGGAAAGCACGTAGACGCATCGGAGATGATAAACACGAGGTTTGATTCACAAAAAATACCCCCGAACATTACCCATAACCTCCTTGGCAATAACCCATAATTTCCTTAGCTCTAGCTTGCTCGAAAACTCATTTTGAAAATTACTTGGACAGCACTCCGTCGTAATATTTGATGTACATTATTATTTTTGTATCGCAAAAATAATAACACTAATAAAAAAAATAATAAGATTAATAATAATCTTATTAATAATAATAATAATAATAATAATAATAATAATAATAATATAAATAATAAATAAAATAAATACGGAGTAATATGTATGTGTGTGTGTTTTTTTTTTCTTTACTCGGCAGAAAATGTTGCAATTTATAGAACCTGGCCTGAAATCTGGAGTCATGCGACTCGCATGGAAATGGCCTTCTGGCCATGCGACTCGCATGAGGACCAGGGACAGCTCACATTGTTTTGGCTCCTAGCTTGTCGACATAATATAAAATAAATATAAATATATAAATAATTAATATAATTATTTATATATTATATTTTATTCTTGTGGATAGTAGACTAGATATTTTTGGTCCGTTGCGTCGGGCGTTTCTTCTTGACTCGGGTCCCGGTTCCGGATTTTCAGACGTCCTTGCGTACTATTTTATATCGTGTACTTTGCGTTCCGCAACTTGTACTCTTGTCATTTTTAGACGTTCTTCATCAATAATTTGAACCTTTTTAATTGTATCTTGTACATTTGAGCATTTTGGACCTTTCCGTCTTCAATTCTTCGTTTTCGCCTTTTGTCTTCGCACTTATTAAATATAAACGAATATTACTTGAATATGGAACAATTACAACTAAAATCCTGTCTTTCTTGGGAGATAATGCTATGAAATATATGTTCCTTTTTAGCCTTATCAATAGCCTTAAATTATCCCTTAATTATATCACTCAAAGTGTATCTTAAACTTTCGAGTGTTTTGGTCATTTACTTCTATAAATCATCGTCTCGCTATTTGTTAAAATACATTTTTATAATAGCGTTTTACTGTAGCAAAGTTACTGTAGCAAAGTCAAATTTTACTGTAGCAATTCAGTGTAGCAAAGTCAATTTCACTGTAGCAAATAGTGATTTTCGAAAACACTGTAGCATTTTGAGTAATGTGGCAATTTGAAAACACTGTAACAAATTAGTGTTTAACTGGTTCATCTTAAACGCTTTAGTTAACTTATCTAAATATCAATTGAATCAATAAACGAATGTTACTATCGTTTATTATATATATGTATATATCTTTTTAATATACATAAATCAGTTTTTAAATACACATTGGAAGTTATTTATAAATAAATTTTAATAATAAATATTTCAACTTATCATATACATTCAAATAGATATTTAAACCAATAAGTTTAATGTACGGTATCAAACAATTAATACATTGTTACCTTTTCATGTTATAGTATATATGTATCTATTTACATATAATTGTTCGCGAATCGTCGAAAACAACCGAAGGGTATTTAAATATATAAAAGTAATTCAAAAATTTTGAGATTCAGTTTTACAGACTTTGCTTATCGTGTCGGAAATGTTAATCATACAAAGATTAAGTTTAAATTTAGTCGAAATTTCTGGGTCATCACACGAAGCATCACAATAGATCACGAAATCATCATTTCCTTCCGGTAATGACAAAATGGGTGCAGACGTTAACTTCTTCTTTAATAACTGGAATGAGGATTCCTGTTCCGTGGACCAATTATACTTCTTTTCCTTTTGAGTCAATGCAGTTAAGGGTTTGGCGATTCTAGAGAAATCTTGAATGAATCTTCGGTAGTAACCAGCAAGACCTAAGAATTGGCGGATTTGTGTTGGAGTCTTCGGTGTTTCCCATTTACTAATGGCTTCGATCTTGGCAGGGTCAACTTTAATTCCATATTTACTGACAACATGGCCCAAAAACTGTACTTCTTGTAACCAAAAATCACACTTTGAAAATTTTGGATACAATTCTTCTTTCTTGAGTATCTCTAGTACCAATCTTAAGTGTTGCTCATGTTCTTCCTTGTTCTTCGAGTAAATCAATATGTCGTCGATAAAAACAATGACAAATTTGTCTAAATACGGTCTACAGATGCGATTCATTAGATCCATGAATACTGCTGGAGCATTAGTCAATCCAAAAGGCATGACTAAAAATTCATAGTGACCGTAAGGGGTTCTGAACGTGGTTTTAGGAACATCTTCTTCCTTCACTCTCAGCTGATGATATCCGGAGCGTAGATCAATCTTAGAATAAACACTTGATCCTTGCAATTGATCAAACAAATCATCAATCCTCGGTAATGGGTACCGATTCTTGATCGTTAATTTGTTTAATTCTCGGTAATCTATGCACATTCTCATAGATCCATCCTTCTTCTTGACGAACAGAATAGGAGCACGCCAAGGTGAAAAACTAGGACGAATAAATCCACGGTCCGATAATTCTTACAACTGGTTTTGTAATTCTTGCATTTCTGTAGGTGCAAGTCTATATGGGGATCGGGCTACAGGTGCGGCTCCTGGTAGGAGATCAATCTGGAATTCTACACATCTGTGTGGAGGTAGCCCCGGTAATTCTTCTGGAAATACTCCGGGATATTCTCTTACAACCGGCATGTCATCAATGCTTCTTTCTCAGTATCGATCTTCTTTACGTGTGCCAGAATAGCATAACAACCTTTTCTTATAAGTTTCTGGGCCTTCATACAGCTGATAAAGTTCAGTTTTGAGTTGTTCTTCTCCCCATAAATCATTAATGACGTTTCATCCTTACGAGGGATGCAGATTGCTTTCTCAGCGCAAACAACTTCCGCTCTTGTTTTGGACATCCAGTCCATGCCAACGATTACATCAAAACTTCCTAATTCTACGGGTATCAAATCGATTTTGAAGGTTTCACCAGCGAGATTTATTTCGCAACTATGGCAAATTTTATCTGCTTTTATCAGTTTACCATTAGCTAATTCAATAGTATATTTATCGTCTAAAGGCAATGATGCACATTTTAGTTTAGAACTAAAGTCTTTACACATATAACTTCTATCAGCACCCGTATCAAACATAATAGAAGCTAGTTGATTATTAACGGTAAACGTACCCGTGACAAGATTAGGATCCTCACGTGCTTCACTGGTACTAACATTAAATGCCCTCCCACGTGCGGGTTCTTTGTTCTTCTCCTTATCAGGGTATTGATTTATAAAGTGACCAGATTTCCTGCATCCAAAACATTTCTTGACATCGGTGGGTTTTGTCTTTACTTCAGAAACGGTGGCATAACAATCTTTCGCCACATGTCCTTTCTTGTTGCATTTATCACAGACCACTTGGCAATAACCTGCATGATGTGTGTAACATCTTTTGCAGAATTGATGGGGTCCCTTATAGTTTGGACTTGCAGTTGCCCCATCTTGTTTACCTTTAAAAGTTTCTTGTTTCTTCAGGAGAGTATTTTTGCCCTTATAGTCTTCCCATTTCCTCTTTCCTTCAGTTTTCTTGACTTCGGTAATTGGTGCCTTAATCGAACTCTCTGTGATCTGGTCCATGAGTTGGTGTGCCATTGTAATGGCTTCCTGCATCGTATTCGGTTTGGACGATGTAACATTTCCTTTGATATTGATCGATAAACCGTCAATATGCATTTCTATCTTTCGTTTCTCGTTTGGCACCAATTCGGGACACAACAAGGCTAGTTCCATGAAACGCTTTTCATAGTTATTGAGATTCACGCCGATAACCTTCAGATTACGTAACTCAGATTCCATTTTTCTGATCTAGTTTTGAGGACAGTACTCCTCGATTAGCATCTTTTTCAGTTCTTCCCAAGATATCATATGCCGTATCTATTCCTTCTGCTTTAGCATAATTGTTCCACCAAGTAAGTGCACCATCTTGCAACGTGCACGAAGCATACTTTGACTTGTCTCCGTTTGCACAATTACTGATTTTGAAAACGGACTCCATCTTTTCAAACCATCGGGTTAGACCGACTGGTCCCTCGGTTCCACTAAACGTCTGTGGTTTGCATCCTTGAAAAGTTTTGTATGAGCATCCGTTTTGTGAGTTTGTGTTTACGGCTGCTACTTTGGCTGCTGCTTCGGCTGTTGCTTTTGCTGCCTCGGCTGCAGCAATTCTTTCATTCACACATTTCTCGACTAGTTGCTCAAACTCAGCATCCGACATTTGAGACATGTTTCTTCAATAAACACAACAGATATAATTTAATCATATAGAATATTATAGGTAAAATGAGTTGTCAATAGTTAATCGTAGCATATTAATAATATGAACCGATTATTATAAAAGCCTTTTCTTCTTATTAGCATTTTATAATTATTTCTAGGGTATTACCTACCCGTTAAGTTCATACATAATAGCTAGTACAAGGAATTAACTACTAAAATCCTAATAATATTCCACTATGAAAAATTATAGCGAGTTACTACATTATTATGTAATAATAATAATAATAAGAAGTAGCAATAATACAAATAATCATTCCATGCATTTATTATTAATAAACCAAAATAATACAATACCATACAATACTGATATTTTTCATATGCTTATTTTACATTACAAGATAGAGTAGCACACATAAGCAATAGAATAGCGCATGGAAGATTTATGGTTGCGAGGTCGTTTATTCAGAACTATCAGAAACTTCTTCCCATTTGGTTCTCTCTGCCAATTGTTTGTGTACACATGGTCCAACAGACATTCTGGCAGTGTATTTTATTTTTGGTTGGGGTTTTGAGGTACCGGTTGCCTCAGTGGATTTAATACAATAAGGGTGGTTACGGATCGAATGGTCATGTTCCTTTTTAATAATTAAGGACTTTTTATTATTGTGGTTGTTTTTATTATCTATAGCAAGTTGGAATTTCTCCTTAGTGACCTCTTTTATTGTAGCACTGTAGCAAAATACGGCTTCACTGTAGCAAATAGTGTTTTACTGTAGCAAATAGTGTTTTACTGTAGCAAAGTAATTTTTACTGTAGCAAATAGGGTTTTACTGTAGGAAAGTCGTTTTTACTTGTACATATATATATATATATATATATATATATATATATATATATATATACATACATACATATAATTGTTCATGAATCGTCGAGAGTAATTAAAGGTAATTGTATATATGAAACAGTTCTAAAATTTTGAGACTCAATCTAACAGACTTTGTTTAACGTGTTAAAATAATAAATCGTATAGAGAATTGGTTTAAATAAGTCAAAAAATTTCGGGTCATCACAGGTAGTTAATTTATTAAAGCTCAATATCGAAAATACTAAATTGAATCTTATATTTGTTGTAGATGTCAACTAATCAAAACGTAAACTAAAACACACTTCCTTCTTTGTTGAAGAAGGATACACTCAATGTTCAACTTCTTAAACTGGCACTGCAATCTAAGAACTATTCTCAATCATAAATGGAAGTTGAACAAAATTAGTTCCCTTATCCAATCCTCTTGTTTGCGCAGCTACTGCTGCTCAGCAAAATGCTTATCGAAAGTTGTTCGATGAGTAAGAGAAGTAGGATTAAAGGGTGAAAAAAAGAATAAGCCGAACACTTTGTGGAAGGAAATGATAAATCATTTGCCAGGAAAATTATTCCACCTTCCAACAAGGAAAGCCCAACAAAAGACGCCGAATGTTTCCATTCTGGAAAGGTTGACAATATTGGATAAGGAAGTTGTCCTATCCACCAATCTGAGCTGAGAAAAGGAAATGCTAGTAAGACTAGCATACTAAGGTATATTTCATATACAGCTATATACTTCTTCTAGTGATTCCTGGATCTTTGTTAACCGGTTGTGGCCTTCACACCTGTAACAATATAAAGGGAATGAGAAGAAGTAATGGACTGAAGAAAGGCACACTGGATTTGCAAGTGGGCAATGGGAATCAAGCTTCGGTTGAAGCCATTGGTCACTATGAGCTTACTCTTCCAAGTGGTCTTATTGTTTTGTTGGAACAATGTTATTACGTTCATAATATTATGAGCAATATAGTTTGAAAGATGCTGGTTTCGAACTTGCATTTACGCACTTTGGTTTTTCAGTTTCTAAGGATAGTATTTCTATCTTAATGCGTATCCACGTGATGGTATTTTTGAAATTGATAAACATGGTGTGATTTCAATTGATAAATTATGTGTATACCTGTACCTCCAAACAATTCAAGCAAGACTTGAATAAAACCTATCTATGACATTGTCGTCTTGGTCATATAAACAAGGCATTTCAAAACTCCATTCTAATGGATTTTTGGAATCAACTGACTTTGAGTCATTTGATGTATGTGAGTAATGTTTATGTGAAAGGATGACAAAGGCTCATTTCTCCGATTTATGTGAAAGAGCTATATATCTTTTAGGACTAATGCATACTGATGTATGTGGCCCTTTAGAACAATGTCTAGAAATGGTGACTCTTACGTCATTACAATAACTGATGGTTATAGTAGATATTGTTATGTTTACTTGCTGAAACATAAACATGAAGTTTTTTAAAGGTTTGAAGTCTTTCAAAAGGATGTAAAGAATCAGCTTAGAGAGACCATTAAATCACTTCACTCTGATGGAGGAAGTGAGCATATGAGTCAAGAGTTTTTGGACCACCTATAGAATTGTAGGATTGTCTTACAATTTACTTCACCTTACACACCACAACACAATAGTGTGTTTGAGGGGAGGGATCGAACTTTACTTGATATGGTTTTGATCTATGATGAGTCTGACTACTCTATATCACAGTCTTTTTTAGATATGAATTTGAGTTTGCAGCAAGCATACTCATTATGGTTCCAACCAAGAAGGTATAAATGACACCATATGATCTATGGCATGGGAAGAGTCCCAAGTTGTCTTGTCTGAAAGTCTGGATTGTGATGTGTATGTGAAACATGACACTTTAAACAAAACCCAGAAGTATCAATGTCACTTTTGTGATACCTAAAGGAAACAATGAGTTACTACTTTTACTACCAAGCTGAAAACAACGTATTTTCTACTCGGTCTGCTGAGTTCTTTTTAAGAGATCTTCTCTTACAAGAATTTAGTGGGAGTAAAGTAGATCTTGAAGAAATTCAAGAGACACAGAGTAACATACCTTCTATAAACACTAGCTATCCACACGTTAAAGCTGAACACACTGTTGGTGAGCCAGAACGTGTTGCACCTGCACGTCATAGATCTAGTAGAACTTTTCATAGACGTGAGGTATTATCTTGTGATTAATTCAGATGAACCTCATATAGGGGATTATGATGAACCCTCTAGCTATCGTGAAGGGTCATGTCAGATTATGAGAATCTGCCAAATGACGAGATACTATGAATGCAAGGATGCAGTCCATGAAAGATAATAAAGTATGAGACTTTATTAATCTTCTACCCAATTGTAACACATTAGGGTGTAAATGAGTCTTCAAAGTAAAGACTGGCATGGACGGAAATGTAAACACTTTTAAAGCTCTATTCGTGGGAAAAGGTTATGATGAAACTTTTTTCACTAATCACGAGCTTTATAAATTAGGATACTTATTGCCATTAAGGTTTTTCATGATTATGAAATATGGCAAATGAATGTCAAAAATGCTTTCCTAAATGGTGACCTAAGCGAGGACGTATATATGGTTTGTCCAGAAAGGTTTGTAAATCTTAAGCATCCTAATAAAGTGTGCAAGCTTCTAAAATCCATTAATGGATTAAAGCAAGCATCTATGAGCTTGAATCTTAAGTTTGATGAGAAAATCAAAGAGTTTGATCTTTTTCTCAAAACCAAGATGAGCTCCGTGTTTACATTAAATCTAGTAGGAGCAAAGTAGTCTTCTTGATCTTTTATGTTGATGACATACTACTTATTGGAAATAACATTTCAACTTGCAAGATGTCAAGTCTAGGCTTGAAAATGTTTTTCCATAAAGGATCTTGGAGAAGCTACTTATATATTTGGAATCATGATCTATAGAATAGATTCAAATGGCTTATTGTTTTGAATTAATGTACATATCTTATCTTGCATAGATTTAGCATGTATTACTCCAACCTTGGAGCATTGCCTGCGCAAAAGGGCATATCCTTGAGCACGTCTCAAAGTTTTATCACACATGATGAGAAAAGACGAATGAAATGTATCCCATATGCTTCGGCTATAGGATCCATTATGTATGCCATGTTATGTACTAAAATGATGTCTCGTTCTTTTTGAGTTTGACGAGTCATTATCAACAAAATCTAGGTTAAGAACATTAGATTGTTGTTAAGAATGTTCTTAAGTATTTACAGAGTACTAAAGATATGTTCTTGGTTTACGGTAGTTTGGAAGAAGATTTGTGTATTACATGTATACTGATGCTAGTTTCCAAACTGATCAAGATGATTCTGTATCCGGTCACATTGTTTCTTTGTCATGATGGGCAAGACAGTTGATTGGAAGAGCTTTAAGAGGAGCACGATTGAACAATCTACAATAAAAGCAGAATACATTGTTACCTGAGAAGCTGCTCAGGAAGCTGTCAGGATAAGGAAGTTTGTTTAGGAACTCGGAGTAGTACCTAACATTTAATCTTCTATAAAAGGTGTACTGTGATATTTCGAGTGTTAATATACTTTCGAAAGAATCACATGTACATAAAAGTATCTGACACATTCTTCGAAAGTTTGACTACATTCATGAAGTCATTCAAAGGAATGATATCAGTATTCTTAAGGTTCATACAGATGATAATGTGGCTGACCCGATCGCGAAGCCCATGATGCACAACAAGCATGATGATCATGCTATTAGTATTAGACTTCGTTATGCTACATCTTTTCATTTGTAATTTAGTATTTGGATATTTTTGAATATTAAACAGTTTTATCTTAATGAATTGATATACAATTGGTATGATCGTTTTCATTTATATTACTGTGTTCTATATTAGCATGTTTAATCCATGAATAATTGTTGATTATTCTAAATCTCCATAATCGATCATGTTATGGGAATAACGTGAATTAAGATTATTATGAAATTTGGTTTTATTCACTGATGGTGAATAGTTAACTAGTTGAGGCCAAAATTCATATGTATTCATTGATGATGAATATTGAAATGACCCAATCATGAGATGTCACTACATGGATCATCGTCAATAATGAATCTCATAATGGTTATGTCTTTGTGTCCTTAGACTTGAGATGTATATGTTGGTTTTTGATTGTATGACATATTATACTTTGATAGGGTTAAACGCTGTCCTGAACAAGGTAGTTATAAAGGCCATCATTGGGTATGATGTGAAGTACATGACAAACGCATATAATCAAAATGGGATTTATTCCTCTATGTGAGAGTATGATACCACTGGGCCCCTCGATGAAAGGGAATGGATATTTACACGGCCGTGTCCAAGCTATATTGATTGTATATCAATTCTAACTTGGTAATCGCATTCAACTATTTTAGATCGAGAAACAGAATTGGTTGACAAATGAGAATGACTAGATCCATGTCTCATGTCAACTCGGTATCGGTAATAAAGGGACGTTAGACACTCAATCATTAAATCATTTTCTAATAATAATGATAGTTCGTTTAGCTGAAACAAACACTTGTATATTTTCGGGGGCATTGACGTGTTGCTAGATGCCAATATATGTCTGTATAGTTTTCTAGATGTTATGTCATGCACAAGTGGGAGTTTGTTGGCTTAGTGTGCACGCCATAACACAAAGTTATACTACCGCTTATATACAAGCCTATGGGGTCACACACTTTAACATTTAGACCCAATTATTATATATTGTTGATATATAATTATAACCTATAGTTAAAAAAATATATAATTTAATTAAATATGATTTAATTAAATATATAATGCTCAATGACCGTTGAACCATAAATTATTTAATGGACTAATATTAGTTAGGCAAAATAATAGAATGTAAATGGGCTTTCTTTTTGTACACCGACTTCTTTATTTTCTCGTTGGGCCAACATCTCTTTTTTTTTTAACGTGTATATACTCCGTATGCTTACGGGAGTCAAAAAGTGATTACACAAAAAAAGGTTTTCAGCTGTCATCAATTAAAAAGGGTTTTTTGTTTTTACGGCTAATAAAAAAAAGGGAAAAGGGTCTGTTGGGTTTTCTCAAGAAACAATTCAAGATAAAAACCTTATGGTTGCTAGTTGGTGGAGTAACAAAAGCACAGCAAAATTAATATTATGTACAAGGGTTGTTTTTGCAGGTTACCGAATTAAAATACTACAATGGTTGTTGGCTTTTGTATGTTATCAAACAAAAGGAAAAACAAGTTCTTGGTTTTGGTTTTGAGCAATCAACTGAAAGTATTATTGTATTGCTTTTGGGTTATTTACGCACTAGCATCCGATTGGTGTTGTTTGAGGTGCTGTGTGGATCAACTATAGAGATATTCATACACTTTGAATATATGTTTCAATCTATACGTGGACATCAATTCGCGAAGGTATATCTAAACTTCACTTTGTGAATTTATATTATTTGACAATTAATAGTGGTGTAATTGGATCTTGTTGAGAACGGTTAATCGTGTGAAAATTTATATTAAAATAAATGATGTTTATTTTAATGTTAATAAAAGATGTTTAATTAAATAAAAGATGTTTATTTTTATCGTTCCGCTGCGTTTAAGAAATTTAAAAGTACACACGGTTTACCATCAGGTTTAAACCCCACCACCGAAAGAGACAATCCATGTTTCTTTTGCAGTAGGGCAACGTATCAAAACATGATCGAGAGTTTCCACTTCGTTGTTGCAAACCGGACATAATACCAAGTCCAAATCTATACCTCTTTTACCTATCTCTATACGAACCGGGAGCCTATTCCGCCGAGCCCTCCAAACAAAAACCCCTATCGTTTGTGGTAATAGATTGTTTCACCAAGTTTCTTCACTGTGGTCTACAAAAGGTAGGAACTTCTCATTTATCATCTCTGTTAGAGCAAAAGTTGTGAAACGACCATTGTTGCTTAAGGTCCACTTTCAAGTATCATTTTCACCTTTACCCAATTTGAAACCTGCACGAAAGTGTTCTAGGTTGATCATCTCAGTAAGCATGCGATCAGCTGGTTGCCGAGCCCAATTTCACCTGTAGACCATGCTTGAACCATCGATTATCAGTCTGTCTTTGATAAGAGCATCTTTTTCTGACTCGAGCCTATAAATTCTTTCAAACCGCTCACCCGAGCCTATCAAATATTATATCTTAAAGAATAATTTTACGACAAAGATAATAGAAAAAAAAAAACTTTTTAATTTCATAACATGGTTTGAACTTGTGGTGGAATTTAAATCCAACTATAGCCGAGGTAAATTGGTGACATGAGGGTAAATACTAAAAAAAATCTAATTTTTTAGTAATTTTTTTCTGTGGTGTAAATTTTTTTTTTTTTTTAAAAAAAAAAAAAAGTCAGATGGAGCGAGCTCCCTCTTCAAAATACCTTAAGCACTGCTCCTGATTTGAACATACATATTATTTTAAACATGACCTTCCGGTAAACAAGTTTGTAATAAGTGAAAAATCCAAAATTTAATTATACTCGAATTTTTTTTTTTTTTTTTTTTTTTTTGAAAAGCAAATTATATATATATGGGAAAATGTACAAGTGGTGAAGTAGCCGAATTAGCTACTAGCACCGGACACGAGAATTACAAATGCAAGAAACACGAGAAAACAAATGTACACGATACGATTTCATTACGAATCTAGCCAAATCTACTCAACCCGGATCATGATTAATGCCCAAAACATTTGTCGGACACACAAGCCATTGAAGCCAAGATGAGAAGGGTTTCCTCGAACGATTTTTAATCCACTCGAATGATTTCACTTGTATTTCACTAATGATCTTCGGAGTAGCCCAAGCGTCATTTTTGAAAACTTTGAGATTCCTATTCTTCCATATCAAATAACATGTGACCCACACAACCGCTTGCCAAACCTTCTTCACGCTCGAATGCATTACTAACGGAGAATTATACTCGAAATTAATCAGCATATATACATAACATATAAGAAAGACACAAGGCCAGCACGATTTGTGAGGTATCAAAGAATTAATATGAACCACGATTTTTTTTAATCAAATAAATATAAAGGTTAAAGAATAATATTAACGCGTGTTGGCTTATATGATTAGATTAGAAGACCTCAATACCTACTTATGGCTTATCTTTTGGTGACTTATTTTATTTATAATATTAGAATTATAATTTACATTTACATTTATTTATTTACATTTACATTTACATATTATCTAAAAGACAAAACAGTATTTCGCTATTTATCAATAGTAACAGGGGTATTCCCGTTATTTCACCTTTTTTTTTTGTCTCCAACGATAAAAGAATCAACTTTCGTAAAAGAATCAACCCTTCAATGTTACCAAAGGATGTCGAAAAAACTTCTTTTTTATAAAAAAATCAACTACCTTTTTTCATTCCCCTCAACGATAAAAGAGGCAACTTTCATAAAAGGAACAACCCTTCAATACTACCAAAAGATGTCGAAAAATATTATTTTTTATAAAATAGATCAACTAACTTTAAAAAAAAAAAACTAAAAGAAACAACTTTCGCAAAAGGAACAACCTTTCAATGTTAGATGTCGAAAAAAATTCTTTTTCACAAAAAAGATCAAGACTTTTTTTTTTCTAACTCGCATTCAAAACGGAACCTCCGGCGCGAAGTGAGGGCACCACAACTAGTTATAATAATTATACAAAATAATCAAATAATTAAATAATTTATTATTCCGTATTAGTTATTGTCGCTGATATGGGTAGCACACTAGCCCCTTGTGACTTACAATTACTTATCCATTCTTAAATTAAAACCCTTTTTTCTATTATTTTTTTTTTCCTTTCTAAATACAACAAATTTGGACACTCCGATAATTGTTGAAGTGTAAAGCGAGTTAAACAAGAAATTGAAAAACGAAAAAGCTGCAGAAGTGATTCTCGCGACCGCGAGATTGAACAAATTCGATCAGATGCTGAGAAGAGCATTTCGCGACCGCGAGGTTCATGATCGCGATCGCGAGAGTGGGGCAGACGGGAGGAATTCAGAATCGTGTTTTCTTGTTCGTTAAATAGTTTCCTTGTTGAGTTTTGCCTTTTTAAACATCATATTGTAACCCATATATGGATTAAAGTAATCATCCGTGATTACATATAACCTCGTTAAACTCTGTTGTCTTTATTGTTTTTGCTAGTTCCTTCTTATACATCAACTATTTTCGTTTATTGTAAGTGGGTTCATCCGGAACTACTAAACTCACTTTTGAATGAATCCGAGATTTGATTCTTAGCGAAGGTATTTGATGTTATGCGAGGTGTATACGAAATAGTTATATTTTTATTGCGAAATATTATTAAATACGATACAATTTTACACCGATTATTTATTTATTTATATAGTGGATATACCTAAACCTTGCTACAACACTTATAGGCAGTGTACCTAATCGTACAGTAGTGTAGTTTTTAGTAAGTCCGGTTCGTCCACAGGGAACTAGCCAAGTTTAACGCTATATTTTTAAACTATATTTGTATAAATATAAATATATATATATAAGTAGTATTATTGTTATAAAAGGGGGTTTTTACCGTTTAATGACCGGTTTGTCGATTTTAAAACTTTAGTCGCAGTTAAAACCTAATGTAAAATATTAAAAATAAAAATAACTTAATTTAAATCGTAAAGTAAATAACGATAATTAAAGTGCAATAAATAAAATGACGATAAATAAAATTGCGATAATTAAAAAGTACGATAATTAAAAGTGCGATAAATAAAATGACAGTAAATAAAAGTGCGACGAGATATAAAATAAAGGAATTATGCTTATTTAAACTTCCGTAATCAAGATGTTTGACGAGTTGATTTTAATTTATTACCATGGGTTAATTGTCCTTTGTCCTGGATTATTCGATATGTCCATCTGGTTTTTGTCCATAACAGTCCATCAGTCATAAATATAAAGTGCGAGTGTCCTCGTCAAATTATCCTTATAACCGAAGTCAAATATTTCAACTAATTGGGGACTTAAACTGTAACAAGGTCTTAATACTTTGTTAACAATTACGCCAAGTGTCCTTGTACATAATTCACTCCTGTTTTAATGAGTCTATTGACTATTAATCCATTCCCGTGTCCGATCAAATGAACGATTATTAGTACTTATAAATATCCCGCTCATCGTGTCCGATCGAGTGTATGTGGTTATTTATAATTACATCCAATTGTAAATCTTTATATTAAATTAACGAACTATCATTCAATTAAACAAATATAAAGCCCATTAATAGCCCATAATCTAATTTCCACAAGTGTCGGTCTTTTGTCCAAACCCCAATTATGGTACAAAGTCCAATTACCCCGTCTTTAATATTTTAGCCCAACATCACGATTACTTCAATTTAAATAAGCATAATAATAACTTAGCTACGAGACATTAATTTAAAAAGGTTGAACATAGCTTACAGTGGTGATTAATCGCGTAGCGTTGCACGGACAGAATTTCGACTTAAAACCCGTAAAACATTCTTAAAATAACCTTATTATTATTAACTTAAAATTAAAATTAAAATTATAAATATAAATGTAAATATATATATATATATATATATATATATATATATATATATATATATATATATATATATATATATATATATATATATATATATATATATATATATATCTATTGAAGAGAGTAAGAGATTGAATTCTATTGTAATTAAAACGTCGAGCAAACTGCCTTTTTATAATACTTGGCATGCTACTGTAACTCATGCGAGTGCATGGGGTTTTAGTGCAAATCTCATGCACTCGCATGGGCTCATGCACTCGCATGGGTTTTATGCCTATTTCCCATGCGATCGCATGGCCGTCAGATCCAGCTCACATATTTTTTGTTTTCTAGCTTGTCGACATATATATATATATATATATATATATATATATATATATATATATATATATATATATATATATATATAATTTATATTAATTATATATATATTATATTATATTCTTGTGCATAGTTGACTCGTAATTTTAGGACCGTTGACTCGCGCGTTGATGCTCGGTTTATGTCTCGGTTCCGGATTTTCGAACGTCCTTTCGTACGCGGAGATATCTTGTACTTTGCGTTCCGCGACTTGTACTCTTGTAATTTTTTAGACGTTTCTCATCAATAATTCGAACAACTTGGATTGTACTTTGTACTTTTTAGCTTTTTGGTCATTTGCGTCTTCAAATCGTCATTTTCTTCTTTTATCTTCGCACTTATTTATTTAAACGAATATTACATAAAAATAGAACAATTACAACTAAAAGCTTTACATATCGGAAGGATATTGTACCTAAATATATGTTCATTTGGAGCACTATCAAATATCCCCACACTTGAGCGTTGCTTGTCCTCAAGCAATACAGAACTTAAAATATAATCACATTTCACTCGAATCACTTTTTTTTATTCTCACACTTTATACATCAGTGATTTTAATACGGCGGTATGAACAGTGGTAGTAACGATGTGGTTTACAGTCCCACATGACTATGACAATTTAGATCCTTTAAGGAAATTGGATTTTTATGAAAACATTTGATCTTTTGAAAATTCATTCTAACTTTTACCCTAGATAAGTTTTTCGGAATAACCCTTCACCGGTGTTTACAAAATATTTTTGTGGGTTGCGTGGGTTTCATATTTTCAAATTTTAGATCAAAACTTACGGTTTTGTGTCACCCACTTGCTAACCTTGTATTAGGAAAGCACACGTCCAGTATACTTGCTCCGTATATTACCTTTCGGTAAACTACCATCCAGTTGTAAAGGAAAGCGTTGAACAAGCAACTGTTAAGGCAATATCTAATGACATGCAGATGTTCATGGTCTAAAACGTGTCGGATGCAATTACTATCCTTTGTAGGAGCAATAGTAAAGATCACCCTATAATTTTTCGTTCTGGCACAAGGTCCTGTCTTCGACCATGCTATGCAACTACCGTTCTTATAGTTGACACCCGATTTGGTTCAGGTGACCTAATGAATTCCAGGTGATTTCCTAGAATTTTACGTTCAATGGTAATGAACGCATTGAAAATAGGTTTTCAAAAAACAAATCGGTTTTAATTTGATCAAAATATTTTCTCGTTCAAGCTCGAGTTTAGATATCATCGAATTCCATGAGTTTGTAATTCTCAATCTTTAAAGTCAATCTCAAGGATTGAGTAATATCAGTCTTAAAAGCTGATTTTTAATCTTTAAGGAGATTGTCCTTTTTGGGGGTCTGATTCATTAGTCTTATCAAGCTAATTTGCACGGCGCCCTCCCCATTTTACGAGACAGATCCTCTCATGGTTAGGATAAGTCTGACCACTTTACTTCCTTTTAATGATGGAATTGATTCATCGTGCAGAGCCATCTTTCTTATAAATATATTACAGTAATTCGGGTAAAACTGATTAGTTTAGTCCAAAGCAAAAGTACCTGCAATAATCTTGTATAAAATATGTGATATATGTTTTAAAGAACTTCGTGAATTCTTCCCACACTTGGCTTTTATTTATTTTTTTCTTTGCCTTTTTATTCTCTTCTATTCCATTTTAAATGAATTCAAGCGTTTTGGGTTGTTTCTCCATTTATGTTCTCTCCGAGGTAACAATAATTTCGGTATTAACACCTAGTTTTATCGTTCATAAATATGTATAAACATGATTTTGAATTCATTTAATTGAAAATTTTTCAAATTTTCACAAAATTTGGCAATTAAACTAAGTGTAAACCCGAGAGAATTTATAACCCTTCCCCACACTCGAGATCATGCAATGCCCTCATTTGCATGAAATCAGACTATAATTATAAATTCATGAGGGTGATTAGTGTAGAAAAGTGATTAAAAATACCGAGTTTGCAAACATATTATTTTATATCACATTTGATATTTTGCGTCTTGTCGTCAAAATTAGTAGCTTTTGCTGAACTTAATGTCAGTCTTTGAAAGTGCGCTGTTTTACCCTGTTTTGTACATAAGATAAACTACCAACATACATAATATTTTTATTATATATTTTTTTTATAAAACCTTTATTTATTAAAACAATTTAAATGAATAATTTTTTAAAATTTTGTTTCCTTTTACTTTAGGTAGTTTCGGTACGTTTACCTAGTCCGTCCCTCGACAAAATTTAAAATTTGTCGTTTTTAAAGCGATTGTTTTAAAAGCAAAGATTTTTGGGTTTTTTAATTTTTTTGGTATACTTTAGATCAATAAAATTAAAAATAATGATAACAAAATTTTTCGCCCCGCCCTCGGGTAAAGCAATTTCGGTTCCATGACCTAGTCTTCAACTTACGATGAATTTTAGAAATCATTTTTTAAACTTAATGAAATAAAATAAATTTTGTTTTTAAATTGGCACAAAACTTAAATTTAAAAAGCATATTAATTTCATACAAAACCTATAAAACAAAAATTCAGAATGGGGGGAGAAAACTAGTTCTTTAGTGTCTGCTAGTGGAAAAGACCAATCGGATTCCATTCTCGAAACTACACGAGAACAGAACAACTAACTGTAGACAACGTTTTCTCTTTAGAATATTTGAATCTCCCCACACTTAGGTAGCTGTGGTGTCGAATTTGTGATTAACTTCATTGTCAATTTCTCTTGGACCATAATCAACTTGCATATCTGTGACTTTTGCTTTAAGCCATTGGTCGGATTCATGTGTAATATCCACAAATTCAACTAGTTTTGCCTTTTCTTTAGGCAAAAGATTGGATACTAACCGGTTACATAACTTAAAGTTCCTCATGGTTCTAGCATCGCGAATCTGTTTAATAAGTTTCTTCATTGAACTATTAATAACGGGGTCATTTAATTTCGTATCAACAACGGGGTTCTTTGTTATCAGGTCATCATTAGGTGTTACTTCATCTTCCCCACACTTAGGCATTTTATTATTGTTAAGCACTACCGTTGGAGTTGGTAAAACAACATGGTTCTTACCAATCGTTTTTGTTGGTTCAACGGTTTTGGTTGGTGTAGATTTAGACTTTTGGCTCACAAAGGTGATCGATTTTTCACCATCACTAAGTGTCATTCTACCCTCTCTTACATTAATGAACGCCTCGGTGGACGCTAAGAATGGTCGTCCTAAAATTAAAGGAATGTTTGAGTCCTCTTCTATGTCAATGACAATAAATTCGACGAAAAAGGTTAAATTACCCATTTGAACGGGTAGGTTGTCAGCAATTCCAACTGGGTGCCTAATGGTTTGATCAAAGAGTCGAACACTCATCTCTGTTGGACTTAACTCACCTACTCCTAATCTCTTATATAATGAAAGAGGCATAACACTCACACTCGCACCTAAATCTGCTAGTGCATCATACATGACACAATCACTAAGTAGACAAGGAACAATAAATTCACCCGGATCACCCAACCTGGGTGGAGGTTTTGGTGGAACTGTCTTCACCGGGTTTACTTTTACGGTTTTTGTTTCTTGAACTTTCTTATTATTCTTCTTCTTTTCAGATGTATCACAAACTTTATTACCTATTACTTGCTCATACTCAATTCTTTTTCTTGGAAACGGGATGGGTGGTCTGTATGGTGCAACCACTGGCTTTACATACTCGGGTGGTGGTGGTAGTGTAACTTCTTCATTGTTACTCACATCTAAAACCTTCCCATCTTCTGATGCTGGTTTTTCAGAGTTCGTTGACACCATATTAACATTCTCATTCCGAGGATTTACTTCAGTATTACTCGGTAGCTTTCCTTTTTCCCTCTCACTCATCATGCTAGCAAGAGTACCTACGTGTTTTTCTAGATTCAAAATGGAAGCTTGTTGAGTTCTTCATGACTGATCAAACCTCTCTTTCGTTTGAATTTGAGATGTAATAAATTGTGTTTGAGATTCCATTAGCTTTGCCATCATTTCTTCCAAATTTGTCTTTTTCTCTTCGGTTTGTTGTGGTGGTTTATACAAGATAGGTTTTTGTTAATTGAAAGTGTTGTTTTGAGTTGGTAGGTTATTCGGACCTTGTTGGTTGTACGAGTTGTTGTTGGGTCCATTTGGATTGTAAAGAATGTTTTGATTTCGATTGAAGTTTGGCCTTGGCGGTTGATAATTATTTCCCGGCTTTTGGTTCATGTAGGAAACATTCTTACGTTGTTCCATCGTTTGTTCAATGTGACAATCTTTCATTAAGTGTGGTCCACCACATTGCTCACAACTGATTCGTATCGCGTGAATATCTTTATTCATCTTTTCCATTCGTCTTTCGAAAGCATCTATTTTTGCGGAAACGGAATCAAAGTCATGGCTAGAATCGGCTCTAGCCGCTTTAGATGAACGAAAAATATATGTTTCCTGATGCCACTCATGTGAGTGGGAGGCTGTGTTATCAATAATTTTGTGAGCTTCGGCTACGGTTTTCTTCATAATGGAACCACCAGCTGCTATGTCGTTGTCTTTTCGTGTAGCAACATCGACA